>NW_028274813.1:62630000-62672500 GCF_037043125.1 Eumetopias jubatus
CACTATCTCACAAAACTATAATTGAATTGCTACCAAATCACAAGAGTTTCCCCCCCCCGCAAATAAAATCTTTATGAATAGAATTTGTTTCCTATCAGCAGATTTGACAAATTATGGCAGAGGAAGGGCCTTGGTGATAATTTGTGAGTTTATTCTCAATCTAGCTATTTGCTGAATGCTCTTATCTATTTAAAAAAAAATTTTAAAGCCCCAGTGGGGGTGTTTAGGGGGAGCATCCAGCAAGCCTAAGGGGCTCGGTGGTAATAATTCTGCAGGACCAATGGAAGCCTGTGGAAAAATAGGAAGATTATCTTTGCCCTACTGTGAAAGGGCACTGTTGGTAAATGAAAGACATATGAATTCAGAATGAAACTGGGAATCATTCAAAATGAAGATTCCACCAAACTGTGAATTCTTAGTTACGAGGTACTAAGTACCCAATTTAGTCAAGGGTTTATTCCATCCAACTCTCCCTGCTTTTCTCCTTGCACCAAACCTTTCGGTGATAATTACTCACGTATAAAGCTCTGAGCAGCCAGATTCTTGGACAGATTTTTAGGACCATGAACAAATGAAAATTAATCAAAGGCATGACATGCAATTTACTAAATATGTGATCATGAAATTTTAATGCATTTACAACATTGTCAAAGTATTAATAGCTTCCCAAAACAAGTAAAACAGAATGTATCTGATGTGGACTAAGGATTATCTTTTGTCTAGTCTGCTTCATTTTATACTCTTGTAAACCACAGCCCCATCCCCCCCTTCCAGTTTCACAGTATGAGGTCTCAGCAAAGACCCGAATTCCAGCCCTTCTCTTTTATAATTCTATCGGTAGTATGGGCATGAAATATAGCTCCTGGTGAGTAACTCTTAAATGGGACGGGGCTTCACCCAGATTGACAACTGTCTGATTGTTTATGTTTTTTAAATGTGCTTATCAAAACCATGTAGGATTGATGGGTGTTTTTAGATGAAGTTATGTTTTTGCAACAGACTTAATTTAGGACTAAGGTTAAGGCTTAGGATAAATGAGTGCATTAGATGATTAAAGAACATTTGTCTTGTGGGACACTTAAGTCATTTATTTATGACACTTAAAAACAAGCTAGGAAAGAAAGCACCATGGGTTTAACGAAATCAGTTTTATACAAACGTTAAACTAAAACTAATGACTTTTTTAATGGAACTCCAAGATATGCCAGTTTACTAGATATCCAGAGGCAGAATCAAATGTGCAGTGGAGTAATAAACATGATGAAAAAATACTGGAATTAAAAAAAAACCTCAATGCTGTGTATATGTGTGTAGGTATACCCATGTGAACCTTCTTCCAGAAGTTTTTTTTTTTTTTTTAATTGCAATTGCTTCTTTATTTGAGGAATGAGGTCTGCCTCTCTTTAAAATGCTCTCTTTTAAATGGAAGAAGATTTTCTGATGGTATAGGAACCTGGACTATCGAACTGCCCTGTACTAGGCATGATAAAATACCTTGTCAGGGACAATGGGATGGCTCAGGGGATTGGTAATGGCATATACAGAGCCTTTCACCCATAGGTCATTGGCTTGAATTTTGTCCAGGTTGGCAGTGACTAAAAGTCATTAACATCTCATGACTGCTTGGTGGCCTATGTGAAATGAGTTTCTTAATTTATTTATTTAAGTCCATATATAGTACCTATGGCTGGGGCATCTGGGCATTTCTCTTGCTTTTACAGAAACACTCCACAAAATCTACACTCATTTCAGTTCTCAAGATTCGTGATGAACTGAAGCCCTCCTACACAAAATAAACGGATTCATTTAAAGTTCAAACCAACAGCAGAGTACCCCTACCTGTTCCCCAGCATAGACCAGAAGGATGCGTGAAAGCTGATCTGATGGTAAAAGGAGCCACAGGTTGTGGAGATCTAACATCCAGTTTTGTGTTGCTTAGTCTCTTGTGGAGCATGATCCGTGTTGTGGCCGTGGCGACGTCATTACGGCCCAGCCAGATAAAGAGGGAGAATAGCAGTCAAGCACACTGTGTATGCTATGTGTGGGCTAAATCATGGGGTCCTAAGCAGAACACATTTTAATGGGCCAGGCTAGAAGCTGTAAAACTTTGGAGACCAACATCAAGGTCTATTCCAAAGTGGACCTGGGCAGCCTCCAAGCTAGCCTCAGAAAAGGGGAAGGCAGCAGGTATATTTTTGGTGTTCAGAATCTAGAAACAGTGGGATGGGCCTCCAAGAACAGGAATTAGGTGCCTCTGTTATGCTTTAAAAAAACTGAGGATACAAAAAAAATGTGAATTTGCAAAACAGAATCTGTGCATTAGAGAAGCTGGAGGATGGTAAATTATGTATTTCTGAAAGAGTCTTTCCTCTTAAACGGAGGCTTTCCAAGAGGACTCCACTTAAGGGGAAAGGGGGAGGGAGAGAGGGAGGGAAGGAGGGAGGAACTTTCAGAAGCACACCTATTGGGTACTGTGATCCATGTAGAGTCTGAATTCTTTAAGTCAGATAACTCCAACATGGTGTCAATGAAGCCCAAGTTTAAGCCTTACATGTACAGATGCCAACTTCATGTCACTTAACCCCTGGCTAGCTTTTCCATAAGGAATAACTTTGGTAATAAGAGAATACTTAGCTCAACACGATTAATAATAATGATAATACTCGCTGAATACTTATGATGTGCCATATTACTGTTCTAAGCATTTTATTTATTTTTTAAAAAATTTATTTTTAAAGAGAGAGAGCACGTGAGTAGGGGGAGGGGCAGAGGGTAAGATAGTGGGAGAATCTCCAGCAGACTCTGCGCTGAGCTGACACGGGTCTCAATCTCATGACCCTGAGTTCATGACCTGAGTTGAAACCAAGAGTCAGACGCTCAACTGACTGAGCCACCCAGGCATCCCTAAGCATCTTAAATGTATAAACTCAACAACACCCTTATAAGGTATGCTAATATGCCCATTTATTTTTGAGGTTAAAACCAACAGGTGATTATTCCTACCCGATTCTCCGATCTATACAGAGAACTAAAATTGTATAATGGGCAAACTGTGGTATAAGTTAATTAACCTGCTCAAGGTCACATTTCTAGTAAGTGACAGAGCCTGAAGTTTAACCCATGAACACAAGCCGTCTGGTTCTAAGACCCTGTGTGCTTATATATTTGCAACTACTACAGAAATAATTTAAGGGGTGCGTTCTATAATTGGGGTTAGGACTGTCATCTTTTGTCATCAACTCTTAGTTATTAGAGTAACCTGCAAGTTAACAAGACTGCCAATTTTTAAAATCCATAACATGGGTAAGAGAATTGAATTAAATTGCCACAAACCAGAGAAAACAACCTAGTAGCTGATGACCACGCCATACTGCGTCTCCTGTCCCACAGCTCTGACATAATGCCCTTGCATCTACAACCAGTGGTAACTGGTTGGGGTTATCACTCGGGGGAGGAAAGCCGCGGACAGAGCTCGGGGCAGCCATAATCATACTCTTCCACCATAACCTCTCGGTGTATTGCTATGGTGAGTGGGAAATCAGAGACTTGTGCTCTGCCTGTGTAAATGAATAGGAGGGCAGGGTAAAAGCGGGATGGATATGAGACACTGCAAATGAAAGCTCAGGGCTGCTCTAAAAATGGTGAAACTTGGAGCGGGCAGGTCTTGACTTAAAACTTTACAGTTGAATACGAGCTAGATTGACCTAGGAGCTCACGTTTAGGAAAGCTTAAAGGGCACCCTGAAGACCAGTGAGAAATATTTGGGAGAGCTATCAAAGGAACTAGAATATTTGAGCACTGGGTGGGGTGGTTAGATAGTGATCCTGCTTGCATAGGGGTGTCTTGGAAGAAGGAACAGGCATGGATGGGAAGGAGTGGCATCCATTTGGCAGAAACAAAATTGTGTGCTTAATCACGTGTTTCTGGGGTGTTAGAAGCCTCGCTCTCTAAAAAAAAATGTTACCCCTAGTCAAATAAACTGGGAAAGATGAGTTCAAACAAAATAGACTTATCGATCACAGAAATTTCAAACGTTCATTAAATTAATGTTTGTTACTGTCCAGTGAGAAGATATGCTACGAAGCTTTTCCCTCTGCTCTTTAGGGGACCCTTTTTACAAAGAACATCTCACAGGGCAGGTACGATGAACACATTTTGGAAGTACTGGCTTAGAATCTGTGTCAGCTCTGCATTCTAGAAAGCAGAAGCCAAGAGGTCTATTACAAATTGATGTATAGATTTACCTCTTGTTTATAAAGTGGCGATGTCTGTGAACTGAATCTTTCAACAGAGATCCTTTTGATTCCATCTCATCAGTTGGCGAAATATAAGTTCTGTGAGAGCACGGACCTTCTTGGTAACTCGTATATTCCAAGAACTGGAACAGAGCTTGACCCATGCACATGCAATGAATAATGACTGAACGACTAAAATAATGAATGAGTGAATGTTTTTCAAATCTTAGACTACTGGGCTTATGTTTTTACACTTTTATGTTACTTTTGGGAAATGGAAAGTATTTCCCTACATATTAGTCAAATTTTTAATTCATTTTTATATTATCAATTATATCAATTTTTGCCTCGTTTTGACTAACAGTAATTTAGGGGATCAACAGATTAATTTTGATTCTCCTCCAACCTCAACACTCGCTCCATTTAATAAACACATGGCTGGACACAGGAAAGCAGAGTTTTAATCTTTTATGATGTCACTAATTTTACCATTGCTCTTTCTGGTATTTTTATTTGGAGAGGAAATCCCCTGACAAGTAAGCAGCACTGACCAGTAGACTGATATTTTATCACAGGCACATGATACACTTTAATAAAACATAAAGAGGAACAGCTTTGAACCCTAAGGGAATTTATATCTTAATATTTTATGATCAATAGCATATGTAATTTTGTAATTTTCAAATTTTTCCAGATTTTATTATGAGTTGATAAAAAAGAGTGGACAGATGGTATCATCAATCCTAATCATGTGAAAGCGTGAGACTTGCATAATTTCTAGAATATTAACCACTATTAGCTCCTGGCTAAAGACTGACCACAAGGTACATTTCTACCTTTTTCTATTGCCTTAGGTCCAAATCACCATTTCTTCTGCTGCAAGGCCCTTCAATATTTCCTCTCAAGATCTACCCACTACTTTTGGATTAAAGAAATGGTCTCTTGAATGGTTTCCTTTACTTCCAGTCTGCTCTATTCAACACATCCTGCATGTTCTTGACAAAATAAAGGATCAGGTATCAAGTCCAGTGAACATAAGCTACCTGCAGACAGGAATCAACATAACATTGGGAAGACTATTCTAACAGAGCTGCCTGGGAAGGATGGAGGATGTGGTCTCAGTTAGGGGTTGGACAGCTGTTTTAGATAGATGTTGAGAAACACTTTGATGGAATGGTTAAGGATGGGAACTCTGATGTCAGGCTGCTTGGGTTCAAATCCTAGGCTTTCTACCTACTAACTGTGTGATTTTTCCACATTAATATTTTTTTCTCAGTTTCTTTTCTTCATCTATAAAATGGGAAAAATAATGCTACTTTCCTCATTGTATTTTGTGAGGCATGAGTGAGGCAATTCATATACTAGGTTCAGTGGGGTGTCTGACACTAGGTGACCGTTCAATGAATATTAGAAGTTATGTTGTATAAGGGATTCAAGAGTCCACAGCTGGTCGTAAAAGATGACCCACAAAGGAGGATCCTTCCAAACTCAAAATTTATTTTTGTATTTTTAAATGATAAAATAATGTTTTTATTGGGTCACTGCTCTGTTTAGTAAGTTATACCTGGTCAGTCTTTAGCCAGGATCTCATACCATTCTCAGATGCTTTTCCCTGACATTCCAGCTCCTCTAGGATCTGGCTCCATCCTAGATGGGCATGCACCTTTGCTTCAGTGAGGAAGACAGGGCTCCTTCCTGCCTCCCAAATGCAACCCACTGGGCCACTTGGGATAATTCCCCTGGTAGATCATCCTACCTCTTTGCTCTTAGGTCAGTTTTCATGCAGCACATGCGAATCACCCCTTCTCATCAAAGCCTCTCACAGTCACTGAGCCTCTCCCTGACTTCTTATACCTCTTGCCATTTTTATGCCCCAGTTGAGGGTAGCAGCACTATTGTTGTTCTCATTCCTCTGGCTGTTGTGTGTAAGTCTCCTACTGATGATGATCAGTTTTCTAAGGGCAGGTGTCATATCTTCTACCTCCTACAGAGCCAAAAAGAGCAATAGTCAGAGGAACGAATATTCCTGTGAACCGATCATGCAGCAGACATTTTTTAGGTTAATTAAATGAAGAAAACAAAACAAAAGCCAACCAAAAAGGCCTTGATGGTGTGCATCAGAGTCCCTGACAGTCATGGTCTATGTATGTTTGGGCATGTCAAAGCAGCTCCCTCCCAAAGAAGCAACACTCGTGGGCTGTTAATTTCAGGGTTGACATTTCAAACCTGAGACCATTCTCCCAGGAATGCCAACAGCAGTGGCTTGTAATACAATGCTGCCCTACCCATACACCAAAGTGTCCTGATTGTCATCATCACACTCCTGCATCATAGTAATAATCTGTCCCCCTCACATGATGGTCAGCTCCTGGAAGGCAAGGAGTTTTATCTTCATTTCCTCTGTGCTTCGTATGACGTCTGACACATGACAGATACGCAGTCAATGGTTACTGAATAGTCTATAGAATCTCTAATATCAGGTGGGCCTGGATCTTGAATAAGAATTCACTCTAGTTAATAACAACTACAGAAAAGACACCGATTCTTCCCTTCTCTCAAGCTAGTTTTGTCAACAGAAGATAGGCGATGTTTTCCATGGGTCCCAAGAGACTATGATTGTGTTTCCTGAACAGATACCTCCAGGAGGATATGACTGACTCCTGATGGACCCTCTTGTTCTTCTTGTTCTTTTTCTACATCATGCCCGTCTTGCAAGACTGGTTCTGAAAGGAAGAGCCTGGAAAAGCTGCCCAGAGCCTGAGGCAGAGCTGGGGTCAAATGCACAGAGACAATTTTGGCTGTGCTCTTGGCTGAGGAGGCACGCAGCTAATGGGGACCAAGAGACTCAGGGCTGAATTTTGCCTATAATTGATTCAGATGCTACTGTTCACTGTGGTGTGAGGAGCTTCAGTGTAGGGATGAAGGAAGGAGCAAGGATCAGATGGAGGATTTTAGTCCTAAGTGAGAGACTATATTTAACAAAAATATGATTTAGCCAATGAACTATTTGCATAAGGGGATAGTTAGGTTTCTCTCTGGATGCCAGAAGCCTCTTGGAAAAAATTCCTCTCCAGGGTCTGCTTGGAGGTCTGCTATCAGGGTTCTGTCTCCTTTTTGTATCCAGTTCCTAGGCTTTGTACCTACTCCAACCCTCATATCGTACCCTTTACTCTAACCTTAGCTGCTGAAAAACATGTGTGGTTTGCGGCAAGCCACTTGGAATTTCCATCACTCCCTGCTCCCCCGCCACCCCATCTGTAAAATAGGGCTAACACACTGACCTGCTCAGAGGGACAGTGTGTGAATTAACTCCTGTAATCAGTGGTTTCTGTGCTCCGCACACTCCAGGCAGGATGTGAGTGCCAGCCGTGTGGCAGTGGCCTGAGCGCGCTTCGCTTCTAACGCCGTACTCGGGAATAACTGCTTGGCAAAGAGCTGACAACTGGAAGTTGCAAACTTTACACAGAAGCAATATTTCCAGTATTTTCCCCAAGCAATCATGAGTAGATTGCTCACTAGGGGTGGAAATGGTTTCCAGCCAGCTCTGCCTCTTCTGATCTGTGCACCCTGCAAAGCTCAGTCAATGCCAGGTAACGGATCCTTCGTAAATCTGCTGTTTAGTGCAGATGAAGAATTCGGAATGGTATAATTTGGACAGGGATGAAATTTCTGTGCAGCGATATGTATTAAAAGCAAATAAGCACTGGGTGTTATGCACAAACAATGAATCATGGAACACTACATCAAAAACTAATGATGTAATGTATGGTGATTAACATAACAATAAAAAATTTAAAAAAAAGCAAATAACTTGTGCTTTGTTCAAGGTAAGAATTCGAGAAATAGAATCTATAATTTGCGATCATCCAATGACAAAGACAGCCACTTTTTTGTTGTTTTTTTTTTTAAATTTTTTTATTGTTATGTTAATCACCATATATTACATCATTAGTTTTTGATGCAGTGTTCCATGATTCATTGTTTGTTCATAACACCCAGTGCTCCATGCAGAACGTGCCCTCCTCAATACCCATCACCAGGCTAACCCATCCCCCTACCCCCCTCCCCTCTAGAACCCTCAGTTTGTTTTTCAGAGTCCATCATCTCTCATGGTTCGTCTCCCCCTCTGACATACAGTCTTGCACAATTCACAGCGCTCACCGTAGCACATACCCTCCCCAATGTTGGTTTGTTTTAATGAAGAAGGACAGGCCATCCGTTAACAAGCTGTCTTGGGTTTCATCTTAGAATCTCTGAAAATGTACCCCTTATCACCATAGGTAAAGAAAAGTCAAAATTATGACCTAGAAAGCTATATAAAATAACTGTTAAAAATAATGGGTTTAAAAAATTGATCTTCTAGACTAGAAGGTTTAGGGAAAAAAAATGCTACATATAAACGGAGTAAAACTATTGTGTATTTTGATAAGAGTCCTGTGCTTCTATTATTGAACAAACCATTTGCTACCCCTTAAATACCATGATGTTAATTTATATAAAAGCTGCACTTTTTTTTTGAGTTGCAACCACTGTGATTTAACTCTGGGAAGAGAAAGTTTGTTTCAGCATGGCATGCAGAACTCTGGTGAGATCCAACATCTTCTCTGGGAACAAAAGGGAGGCTGTTGTCACCACCATGGTTTCGACGGGTCAGGGTGTCAAGCCCGGAAATGTTGTCATGCATTGCTGCCATGTGACCTGGGAGCTGGCCTGGAAGCGCTGAGCTCAGGTCCTAGGCCGGCACAGCCTGGTGGGAAGAAGAGATTTTACCTGACTTTTCTTGAGCTCCCTCAGGCAAGATCTTAGAAGTATAAGGTCGCTTTGAAATGTCCTCATCACGCACAGACAAGCTCATCAAAGTGAGCTCACACCAATTAAGGTGATGTGTGCCTAGGCCTTGAATGCCAGAAGAGAGCTCCGGAAAATATGGATTCCCTTCTGTGGCAGTTCCAGATGCTCTTGCTTAGCATAGCTGGGGATAAAAGTGACATTTAAAAATAGTCTTCTTTCTGCAGGAGAAAAATAGTACTGTCTCGGGGTAGTGTTTTTTGAGGCACAAGAAGCACTCTGAGTTTGACAAGGCAGTCTCCGGAATAGCACTGACTTGTTTTTGGCGTGGATGCGTCATCTTCATTCGGGAGTGGCAAAAGATAATTTCTATTTCGTTTCAAAATAACGATGACATAGCTAAGGGAAATAATTTTGTGTATGTATTTTTTGGTATAAAAGCTGAGTTTATGCATAAATGATGATCTCTTTGGGTTATGAAAAGATTAGTTTTTGTTAGGCTGCCTTCTGACTACTAGACTTGACACATACGTGCGCATGTGGGTATTAAGAGGGGGCAGGCCAGTGTTGGGTAATCGTGAACTAGTCTGGATCACTGCTACAGTAGAGATGCATTTTATATTCAATCCATTGGAGATAACCGTGGTACATTATCTGGTGGATTTATCTTTGCTTATGTTGTATGAATATGGAAAGGAATTAAATGTGTGTTTACAGTTTGATAAACATTCAACATAAATTATACATTTTAATTTCATTTATTAGTTGGGGACCATGGAAAGCAGAAATTCATTGCATACAAACCGCCATTCAGATGGAAGGATTAGCAGTTTCCTGAAAACGTACACTAATTGTGAAGAACAAAATTCATTTCTGTCTCAAGTGAGTCACTGTGTGGTTTGTGGTTACGTGGTTCGTAGTCAGAGTTTTAGAAAGGCAGAGGGCGAGTGCAGCTCACCCTAGGGACGAGGGTTTGTATTTTATACTTCCGGTGGAGCCAACATTGCCATCAAGAGTAAATCTAGTGCTAATCAAAGTCTCACAGTAGACAACTTGAATGTTGTCATTACCATGCACACTCTCAAGCTCTGTTGATGTCTAAAGGAACTTGGTCTGATCTTTGAGCATTAGCATGCAGAGCAGTCTCCATGATATTATCTTACCATATAACGAGTCCAAAAATCCCAGAGATTAATGGTGATAACATAATTCCAGAAAGTTGCCACTCTATATGTAGAAATACATTGGCAATAAAAACCAGTCACTGTGTGCCTTTCCCCAGTAGGGGATCTCTCACTTTTCTTTGATTTTTAAAGGCTTCAGATCAATAACTGGAGTGACATTATTAACAGCTCCCTCAACACCTTGGCCAGCGCTAATATTAAATCCATTACACCTTCTGTTTGACATTTGCAGTACAGCAGAAAGTGCTGTAGATACAGTCACATTGTCTGGGGGCCGAGGTTGGATGTGGGGTTAGTAAGATGGTTTCCCTTGCCTGACTTCTAAATTCAGTTCATTGATAGGAAACTTGAACCAATAAAAAAAAAAAAATCAACATCCCCCACCCCCACCCACCCTATACTAGATGGTAGATAATTCACCCTTAAAGGTACAAGTGTATCTCAGCAGTTTTTGAAACAAAATAACGATCTGATCCTCAGATAAATTTTTACATTCTTTATTGTTATTCCTAAACATTTATGCATCTAATTATATCACTTATTATGGAACTGGCTAATGAATTCAGAGGAATTGCGTTCCTGTAGAATCAAGTGCTGATCAAATTTACCACGGCACAGACGCGTAAGTAGAAAATGCAGATTATTTCCATTCAGACAAGGACTCGACGGCTTCAGTTTTGTTTGTCTTTAAAATATTCAGGACATAGAGTGGGCATAATAGCATTAAGATCATACTATACAGTGATTACCTTCACCACTCCCCGCCCCCCTCGCGCCCCCCCCCCCCCCGTAACAGGGCAGGTCTGTCTGAAACTTTAGACGGAGCATGATAACCTTTATTTTAGACAATCAATGGTGAGCCATGCTGCTGTAGTTATTCTTGACCAAAAGTACTGTCTCATACGTTTTGCTCAGTTGTCTAAATCCTGGTGCAGTATTGATTTCTCTCTCTATGAGCTTGTACCCATTCAATAAGCTGCAAGAACCTCTTGTCCTGGCTAAGTTCCCTCTGAAGCAGGACCCAGGTGTGTGACTCCTGCCAGTGCTCCTACAGTTGGGACTTGATTGTTAGCTAGTGGGAAACAAACCACTGGAGTGGCTCAGTCAGTTAAGTGTCTGCCTTCGGCTCAGGTCATGATCCCAGGGTCCTGGGATCGAGCCCCGCGTCGGGCATAAATAAATAAAATCTTAAAGTGAGAAACATGACAGGGAAAGCTGCTTGTGAGGTTAAGTGGAAAGGCAGAAGCCTGTATGTTATGATCTTATTTCAGACAAACAGACAATGACCCCCTCCCCAATACTACATACATATATATAAGTATGTATATGTTCCTATATATATAGGAACAGAAAATCTGGAAGGATAGGCATAGAGTATATACATAGGAACAGTGGTCATTTGGGGGTAGCGGGATGTTTGGTGGTCTTTATTCTGTGTTTTCTGCATTCTCTAAAGTTTTCACAATAAGAATGAATTAATTTTAGAATTAGAAATAAAAAAGGAGTAAAGCCCAATTTTATGACCTAACCTAAGGACTATCAGGAGATTTTTAAAGTTCCTCCAGGATTTCTTAAAGAGCTGCTTTTTTATTTATTAAGCATTTAAAGATGCAGCACTGAAATTTATTAAGAGAAGAGGATAGCACTCATAATCCCGAGATTACAGAATCATTAAGAGTAATGAAAAGATATATGCAGATCTAGAAAAGGGGCCACCCAGACATCCCGTTCCAGAGGTTCTGTGCTCCCCCTGGTGCAGGAGCCTACAGGACAGCACAGTCTCTTCCAAAATGGTTAGAACCTCCATAGATACTCTAGAACTTTATAACTTTACAAACAAGGCCACCCATGTATTTTTCTTCTGCCCGCTTTAAGACTTCTCTAAAAGGAATACAGTAGTATTTACTAAACTATGAATAACTAGGCATATGTGTAAAAGATTTATTTGGACTTTCAACAGTCAAGAGAGTCCCTGCCCCCCCCCCCCCCCATTATCTTGAGACTGGTTCAAGACAATCACAGGGCTGGCAGTTCAGAGAAAGAGAATTCCTATTATGGCACAGTATCACTGCCTCTTAGGCTGGTTTAGTCACTTATTTCCTTTTATTATAATGCCAAATGTTATTTAGATTTCAGTCATTTAGTAATGCTACACTGAACACATCAGGACTTCTGAAAAAGTCCATACCTCCATTTTCATAATCACCACATACTGATATCCCCTTTCCAACAAAATTACACTACTATTTAAAAAAGAATCTGTGTTTCATCAGAGTTTAAAAGATTATGTTGCAATGAACAAGTCCTCAAAAATGTCCCCTCGTATTATTAAGAATTAGGAAATCTTGTTAAAATTCTTTCAGCCTTTAAGAAACATAAGCAGCTTTGGGATGTAGTGCCTGACATGAACTTTTTAAGTAACTCCCTTGGAGCAGTGATATGCATTAGTGAAGATATTTAGTTAAAGGTAGCACCCTACACTGCTTTTCAGTATTTAAAGCAGTCAATCTAATTGCCTTTTAAGCCTAAGACTGAAAATAACCAATGCTACAGAATTTTAAGGCAAAGTAATTTTCACATTTTGTAATGGTAAGAGCTATACTCTTCATCAAGGAGGAGAAACCCTTATGCCACTGTTGCTAATGAGCCCCAGTGGTTAAGAAATGTAGAAAGCAGAATTTCCAATTTTACTAGTTATGATGGCTCCAGGAAGGCTGGGAGGGCAGGAGAAAGAAACCCAAGTAAATTGTCAACCATACTACAATACTGAATGACAGAGTAGCTTTAAAGGAGATACGCCATTCTCCTCACAGTGTGCCTAGAATTGTTTTATGCATTGTGGAGCCTCCTGGAAGGCACGGGATTGACCAGAGTTCTTATAATCAATCTTAAACCAGTTTGATTTTGACTCTAGCTTACGATATCCCAGCAGAACTGGTTTACAGGCTGTGGATTTTTTTCTCCCAATCAAAGTCTTTTCCAAGTGACAAGTTACCCTTAACATGTGTTTGGGGAGACATCAAGCTCAATATGAATCAACAGTGTGATCTGGTCACTGAGAGAGGAGATAGTCCCTCTGCTTTGTACTAGTCTGAATACATCCAGAGGGCTGCACGGGAGTTCTCAGAACCATATTCTTAGAGGGTCACTAACAAACTGAGGGATGGCTGGGGCTCTCAGGAACATGCCATTGAATAAGGGCTCTTTGACCTGCAAAGGAGAAGGAAGGCAGGAGGGAGGGAGAATTTTGTATATCTGACTTCATGTATTTGAGAGGCTAGGACAGAGAGGAAGGAGTAGAGCTGAAATGAGATCCCGGAGGACAGACCTGGGATTGTGAGGAGAAATTGCAGCAAGCTTAGATTTTGGCTCCATATTCAGAGAACTTTTCTCTCAGAGCTGTTGGCCAATGGAACGGGCAGCCTTGAGGTTTCTGAACTTCCCAGTGGGGTAGTTCTGCTGGAAGGTTAGCTGTGGGCTTTGACATAGAGGGTTGGCTTCCCTGGTTGAAGGTTGGAGATAATCTAAACTTGAGAGTTTGTGAGTCAGGGAAACAACGAGCGTTTTATAAACTTGAATTCTTATACATTGAGTGTTGAGGAATATGAGCAATCCAGGTTCCCTAATCCAGGAAAGAGTAAAAACTATTTTCATGTGCTGTTTCTCAAATCTGCCCAGATATGAATATTTTCATGATGAAAATGCAGTTTCAATGATCTCACTGACATATCTATTCAGCGAAGTCAGTGAGCAACAGTAGAAGATAAGACTTCCCCGGGAACAAAATTATTTTCATTTTTAAATGGTAAGGAGTAGTCTTAAATACTCTGTCTTCTCATGCCTGGTGCTCACTGGAGAAAGATGCTCACCAATGTTGCAGAATTATGCCCTAGAAGGGGCAGTTAACTTACACGAGGAAACATGAATTGGTTTTAGATGGAATTAAAATATTTCCAAAAAGGCAAATATGTTTTTTTTTCCCATCTGTGTGAGCAAACATACTGTGATTATTTTTAAGTATTTTCTTAGGATCATTTTAGTATTAATCTTAAGACAGGTTTTTTCCACTTTTCTTTCTATAAAATGAGTTTGTGTTGCAAATCTGTTTTAAAACAACATATCAAGTAAAGTACAAGCATCTTTAAAGAGTGCAAAAATAATTTTCCAAGTAAGCAAATAAAACTTTGCACTTCAAATCAGGCCCTGATTCATTAAAAATCTTAAACTTCTCATGAGAAAAATTAACATTTAAACCACTGCTGCTTGGCCAAGCACTCCACCACACAAGAATATGAAATATCTCCTCTAAAAAAGTACAAAAAGGACAAAACCACAAATGTGGAACTTCAATTAATTTAAAGCCCCAATCAGCAAAGAATAAATCCTTCGCAGATCTAATTACCAGCGCTCTCGGAAGACCCAGGCCGACCAGCCAATCTTCCCCGTGTTTGAACAGCTTGATGAACTAGGGGACTGATGGATATCAAGTCATTTTGTTTAATTTATAAATGGATTTTCCCCTAATACTTAAATTATCATCAGTACAACACAATGAAAATGGGAACATTCTGAATGCAAAGTCTATAAGAGTCCTGGAAGGAATCCCAATGAGGAATGTCACCTCTGTTCATTCCTCTATACAATTGATCTAATTAAATACTGAGGGTGGAAAGGCAGTTTAAAATGTAGCCATTTCTGTTTTCTTTTTAGCCTTAATTTATCTGTTCACATCTTTCAAGTACCTTCTGATGCTTACAAAAAAAAAAAAAAAAAGAAAGAAACCAAGATTTCTGCAAGTCCCTAATATTTTTAATTATCTACAAGCTAATATTCAAGAAGCCTTAATCATAGATTTTGGTGAATAATAAATAAATGCATTGCATTTAGCCACAGTAACAATACAAAGGAGAGGGCTTTCCAAATCTGAACCCTTTCCCTCTAGTGATTTGAAAGAGGAACTAAAAGAACTAGTACCTCCTCTATGTATTGTTCAACTGAAATTAGATCTCTGGATTATACTTATTAAACTGTCTCCTTATTTTCAAATCTCTTCCTTATTTAATTACTGCATGGACAGAAAGCTGCGTGGAATTGTTAAATACCAGTAGACCTATTTATAGTCTCTTCACACTGGCAACTCGAGTGCAGTCATTGTCAAAGGTCCTGCCCACCATCCCACATGTTGGGATTGCAATTCCCACCTGGCTCAGGGGTCTCCGACTGGGAGGAGGACGATGCAGAGCTGGCTCCGTCCTCAGCAGTGCCCTGCGAGAGGAGACCCCGCCCGGGCGGGAGCTTCATGCCCAGCTGCTCTGCCATCTCCACGTGGTCCCCTGGGTGGACATAGTCAAAGACGCTACTGCCTGTCAGCTCCACCTAGAGGGGGAAGAGAAAGGGTGGGAGAGAAAGGTGTCAACGGCTCTTCTGTTCTCAAATTCAGCACCCCTGTGATTCAGATCTGGAGCAGGAAGGGAAATAGACACAGACCCCAGCAACGATCCTAGTTCTGAGTCTTTATCCTTAAATGCCAAAGGATTCTTTGAGTTGAAAGATTTTTTTTTTTTTTTGTGGGGTGGGGGGTACGTATTTATTTAGCAATTGTTTAGCCCAGTTTTTTTTTCTCATACAGCGTTGTTTGCATAAAGCCAAAACATTCTGTGAAATGTGGAGGAGCCTGCCTGGCGTTCAGCTGTTTTGTCCATGCATCATCAAATACTTGCATGTTTCGTGTCAACCGGATGATTGACTGAATTCTACGGTTTTCTTATTGAGAAGTTTGGGCTTTGTATAGAAACAGCCGGAGATAGCAGATGAGTATTTTCCTTAGAATACACCAAATTCCAAGATGTGTATTTATACATATCAGCTTATTTCTATGTAAATTTAGGCGAAAGAAGTGCTGCTTACAAATATATGCAAAGGCATAATGTTTTCATTAAATATTACTCATTAGCTCGGTAATCACATGGAGAATTTTCCATGCAAAAGAGGTCAGCTGGGGTCTGAACCAGCCATTTTTTTTTCCTGCTAGTATCAGCTTGTTTTGCCTTCAATCTAATAAGATACATGGTACAAATCTCCTTGAGGGCCTGAAAAAAAATGTTTTATTTGGTATACTCTTTGTATCAGGCGGATTCTAAAGGTAGAGAGTGAATATCAAATATCAGAAGAGGGTCAGCCTGCAGTGGAGGCAGGCCTATTTCCAGGCTGTCAGGCATGGCCCCTGTCTAGGTTGCCTGCTGTCTAAGGGACTGGCCTTATCTCTGTGCTCTTCTGATGGTATGATTCTTACCTCCTTCCAAGAAGAGCAATAATGCTCCTAAAATAATGCTGGGTTCAAGGTACTACGACCGGGAAAGGTGTGTCAACAACAAAACAAGAAAAAGCTCTTTCCCAGGTCCCTGATGGGTAGGAGTTTCAATGGTCTCAGGCCAGCTCTGATGTACCCCAGTGCCAGAAGTTCAGACTATCAGAAGTTTCTTGCTGGATATTTACCTAGCACTCCTTCCTACCTCCTCTCCCTTTCCTGCGTAATGTGCAGCATCCCTCCAAATTCCATCTGAGAGCCTGCACTCTTTCTCTTCCAAGAAGGAAGACTGGCAGTGGGCAAACTGTCACAGAGAGCATAATACCCAGAGCAATTATTATCCCCAGAACTCCAAGTCCCAGTAAAATGATCACATCTACTCCCAGACACCATTTGATTAAAATCGTAACAGGCTACACATCTTCAACATCTATCAATTAACAGAGGGAGAGCCAGAAAAATGGGAGGCTAAATTCAGTTTGGTTAATAGCTCTTCCTGAAAAAGGCTCGCATAACTTTTACCGAAAATGAGGTACTTTCTCTTTGCTATTAAATTACACTCTCCTACCGTATTACCCGACTACTGACTCTATCATTTTACAATAACTATTTCCTCCATTTGATACTGTTACAGAGCGTAAATCAGGATTCATAAGTGATCAGTTCCTACCCTCTGGGAGGGAGGGATTACATGGAAATAATCCCTTTAATGTGCGCCTTGCCTCTAAGCATTTCACACAGCAATAAATGGGTAAACTGACTTTGAGCAATTAAGAAATTAAATGAAACTAATAAAATGTGTGTTTTAATATTTCTTGATGGTTATTTTGTTTGGGGATTAGTGCATATGAGAAAGTCACTGGCATTTTGCAGCGAGTCCAATGGCAGCACTTTAATATTGTTGTCACTTCTCTCCAAGTCTTCCTTTAATACTGCAATGTACCTTTTGGCACAGACCACAGATTGTGATAAGATGACAACACAGGTGGGAGATTAATAGATTTTTTAGGGGTGCCGGCTACTGAATATTCATGTAAGCCAGTCTTAATGGCGGCGAGGAGGCGTGGGCCGCTGTCTCCACAGCCCGCTTGGCTCGCTTATTCAGGCATTTCCTTTCCATAATATAATGGCCCAAGTATACACATCTAGAGCAAGACTGAGGCATGACGTGCCACATCACATCCCCTCAGTGCCCTCAAGGGATCTTCCACCAGGTACCCCAGAGTCTAACAGTGGACGGAAAGTCTGACACTGAGAATCTGATTCTATCACAGTCTTTCTGTGTGCGCTCGCTATACTCAAGGTCACTCGGCGGAGGGGAAGGCACAAACTACTTGGGGTCGTAACTTGACTTGGAGATCAGAATCTCTTCCTCCTCTGCTGTGTGACCTTGGACCATTCACTTGACCTCCCTGGATTGCTCTGTGGGACTCGGCGGGGAGGCACCCTCCTTGGGAATGGTGTAAGGCAGTGGCCCGAGAGCCAAGCTGAAAACAAGACTTTCTCTACCTGCCTCGGAGCCTGGTTTTGAAAATCTAGTGAAACCATGCAGAGGAAATCACTTGTTAAGAAAGCAGCAACACGCTGCTTGCTGCATCCACCAAACAGTGTTTGGTGGGTGAGAGTGGGTGACCCCCAGACATGCACACTCCTACATAACTACAGTGAGGGTTTGGGTGGTGGCTTTGGGACGTGGCTTTGGTCAGAGGGTGTGGCAGGCGGGATGCATGCTTTGAGCCCCAACTACACCAGTAACGCTCTGGGAAGCTACCCACCGCTGTGTATGAGTACTTTCCATACTTTTCTTGGATTAATTGTCCTAACAAACACTCTTTTGAACTGTTCTGATGTCCTCTTCTCTAGAGGAACTTGAATACTGGACGTGGTTAACAGTGGAGGTAGAATTTGGTTCAAAGTCTGCCTTGTCATCCCACCGCTTCTCGGAGAGCACATCGGCAGTCAGGGAGGCGGAGCGAGCAAGGACCTCTGAGCTCCACCATCCTTTAGCTTCACTTTTATTCAGGAGAGAACTCTGAGCACCACAGTGGAAGGAGGGTGAGGGCAGGCAGCCCGCCCAGCGCCAGGCCTGAGGATGCTTGGCCCTCATCTCTCAGTCCAAAAAAAGGCACGAACGCAGGTATACTAAAGGGAGGTAGACATGGGGATGGACAAAAGTCTCTGAGCCCAGAGTCTTCCTCCTCTTCTTCCTCACTTTTTACGTTTGTCTAGCACTTTCAACATTCCTCGCACGGCTTTTCACTTCACTTTCTTAGATTTTAGAGCTGGGAGAGACCTTAAAAACCATCCGCGAATGCCCTCTTATTTAACAGGTGAAGAGTTAAAAATGCCTGTTCAAATTTACCCAGTTGCTTGCTGGTAGAAGTAGGGCTAGCAGCCCAGTGGGCAAACTCTCAGTTAACCACTTTTCTTACCCCTTGTCTGATTTTTCTCTCTTAGGAAGACTGTTTAAAATTCAGCTGCCACTAAATTCTGCACCTCAAAGTACACTGCAGGAACCAAGAATGGGGATCTTTCACTTGATGAACAGACATGACTTCATGCTACCTTGAAATAGGAAAAATAAATAGGGCTCCAATCCAATGTGACCAAGTCTTCCAAAACCTGCCCGCTAAGAACTAGGACTAGTGTCTCCTACACAGTAGGTCTATCACAAGTGTTTGCTGAGTGCCTAAAAGATAGATATTTAGACCTGAAAAGAATTTTGCTTTATTTGTGCTTGATTTGGACAAGTTTAGGTTGGTTCTTTTATATTATTCATGGCATTATTATTTTTTTCTTTTTTAGAGAGAGAGAGAGAGAGAGAGAGCACGAGCAGGGGGGAGGGGCAGAGGAAGAGGGAGAAGCAGACTCCCTGCTGAGCAGGGAGCTGGATGGGGGACTCAATCCCAGGACCCTGGGATCATGACCTGAGCCAAAGGCAGATGCTTAACGACTGAGCCACCCAGGTGCCCCTCACGCCATTATTATTATAACATTATTTGTCCTGTAAAATGAGTTACAATATAGCACCATAATAGGTTTCCAATAAGTAGTTGTTGAATGCATGGAGACCTCGACCTTCTTCTATAAAAGCCAACTGCCGGGAAAGAACAGGTTTTAAGGCACTCTTTAATAGAGCCATCTTTTGTAACCCCCTCTCTGCAATCTACAGCAGAACTGTGGCTGGTTGGTTATCGAAATGTTCACAGAATTTCATGAAAATTAGTTCTTAACCATCCCTTCAAAGTAACAGTAGAACTTTGGAGAAATTTCATTTTATATTGATTAGGATCTACATAATGGAAAGGTATAGCCTTTCTCCACTTAATATTGTGTTCTTCTGATTGGTGCAAACTGGATGGCAAGGCAAATATAAGACCCTCTTCATTTTATAGTAAGTCCAATCACCTTATGTGGTGCTAAAAAAAAAAAAAAACCCAAACATGTTATGTTTATTTAACTCAAGAAACAGACCCATGGGACTTTGAGTTGTCTCTCCACCATTGCTCCCTGGATCTCCCTCTACTCCCGTGACACAGAGAGAAATGACTCTCTCACATTGCTTAGTGTATTGGAAAACTGCCGAGAATGTACAAGGGGCAGGAGACAGGCAATGGGTAATAAGCAGTCATTTAGTCTAAACTCCTTTCTCCCTGTGCTCCCCACTCAGGCTACCTACCATAGATTCCTCCAGAACAGACTGTAGCCACGAGTGCCATCCGCATAGTCAAGCTAAACCATGGCTTTCCCCGAATTTAATTCACATTCTGTTAGCTTGCATGCAATTTGCACACTAGACACAGTTGATTTGGTAACTCTGAAGTTTCCCAGGAAAAAAAAATGTAAATATATTATACAGTGGTTTGAGTTGACTTTTCCATGTAGGGTCACTGTACCCTGCTGGTAGATAGGATGGGGGACTAATTTGTCTTTTCATACATCAAGCAAGCATGTCAATAGCCTTTGCTTGGCCCCCTGGGGTGAGCAAATACTTTTTAACTACAGCAACATACTAACAGTGCAACTCATTGCATCCAGTGCTCCTTTGATTGAGATGGTTTGGTACAAATGAGGAACAGGCAGCAATGTTGTCAGTCCTCTCCACAGTGGAACAACTTGAGGAAGATATTTTATAAAGAAAGATCATAAAACCTATTTCTTTCTTCCTTTAAAAATATTTCCATTTTAGGAATAATGCATTGTTCATTTTGATCACACAAAAATATCATTCAAAAGCTGCCATTTAAGGTACAATTTCCTAAGCCTTTTTATAGGATTTTTTTTTTCTTGAGTTTTTGAGGGCATTGAGATTGTGGGGAGGACTTGGAGGCACCTGTGGGTTCAGCCCTTTTCCCAGAGTCCTTTGCAGCCGGGCCCTACTCCTACAGGGATGCCAGCCATATTGTAATAGAAGGTCAGACCTGAGAGAGGATGATGTTAGTGGCAAGCCGTTTGGAAGACGAACTCCCAGGTTAGACTTTCAGATCCACTGTAAGACCCTGGTTAGAAAATCCTGACCCAGGATAAGATGGAAATTCTATCTCAGCATGGCAGGTTAGGATTTGTAGTTTTTTGGGGGTCACGTTTATATTATTGAGGGATGATAAAGTGATAAAAGAATAAAATATAATAAGATGTGATAGCTTGATTAGCATAGGTTTTCTTTGGATTTACTGGTATCTTAATGCCATCTTCATAACTTCCTACATATTGCAGAACGCTACTGAATATTTATGAACTGTTTTGACAGAAACTTGATGTTCTTTACTGCTCTGTCTCATTCTATGTATTTGCTGACTTATCTGAAGAAAAACGCATAAAAGCATTGGGTCTGTTACAGAAATACATGTATAAATTAGTAGAACAAGAAGAAAGAAAGGTTCTATATCAGAATGATGAGGCAGAATGAAAAATCCTTTCAGTGTCATCAAATAAGAAAACGACTCCAACTCTCTTCTTACAGATATGTTAACAGAGCCTTCCCTTAGAAGAATTTGAGCTAAAAGATACCATATCATGTGTTTATCTTCAGAAATAAACATTTCAACTCCTTTGGGAATCAGTGAGGCCAAGTACTTCTCTGTTGGTGTATTTTTGTATACTTTTCTAGAACCCTTGGAGTGCCCGACTCGAGAATGTCCAACCAGAGTATCCGAAGAGAATCCTGTATAACCAGTTCTGAACGTTGATTAAGAAGCACCAGAAGATAATTCCAGTGGATTTCCTAGTTCTCAGAGAAGAAAAAGAAGAAAGCTGTAGGAGAAATGGAACACAAGAGGAAACAAAGAACAGATTGCAGATACTGCTTCGAATTTAGGCACAGTTCTATGGAACACTACACTGCTTTTATGACTGTCATTCCCAATAGCTGAATTGATCAAGGACAACTGATTGTAAAATATTCAGAAGTGTTAGCTGGATCATTACTCAGACTACAACTGAGCATATTTGAATACTTCTAGAAATAGCCTGGGTATAAAAGAGATCAAGACTTTGAAGTCTCTCCCATTTTTTTTTTTCTGCTTAATAAATAAGTTATATACTGTATTTCATTTTTTCTTGTGGTCCTATGGTTCTGGTATTTCTCCATCACCCCGTATTATGAAGGCAGTGGTTTTAGAAGAGTTTTGATATGTCAATATCCTTTTCCTTTCATTAACAGACACTGGTTGAAAGAAGAACCTAGAGAATGCTGTAATACTGAAGGGACATTACGTCACAGGAATGAGCCCAAGGACTTGTGAAAGTGACTAAGTCAAGAAATTTTAAAACCTTGCTTTACAAGGTTCCTATAGTTTTAAAGTGTCTGTAGGGAAGAAAAGGCCAACTTTTTAGTATTTATCACAGTGCTGGGAAAGAAAAAAGGATGCAATTGGAGGTTACATCATAGTCAAAAGTGAAATGATGCCAAGAAAGAAGGATTAACAATCTTAAAAAGAAACAAGTCAATCTCTCTCCTCTGAAGATCAAACAAATAGTAAGATGTCACTTTCAAAGCTTCTTCATTACCTTGGTAGTAAGGAAACCAATCAGCATAAAATACTTGATATTGGCATAATCCATTATCCTCAAATTTTACATGGTTCAATATTTGTCATTTAAATCTAGATACACATTGAGATGCATGTTATGCATAGCCAGACTTCAGTATCACTGTATCTTCATTCTTGTTTAATTGTTTTTGTTATTCTAACAGTGAATTTTGTCCTTCTTCTTTGCTTATGTGAATAAGAACAAGGAGAAAATGCTTATAAGTTAAGATTGAAATTTAAATTTTGCCCTAATTCTAAACAGCCCTTTTATTTTCAAGAAAGGTTAAATGGATACGGACAACACTAGTCATTATGGGGTTGCCTTTTCCATTTGTGTTTTGAAAGTTAACAGATGATTATTTTCTTCTAGTCCTAGAAAAACAATGTGGCTTATGTGACTAAAACTCTGGATACGTTTCATGTGCACAAATAATAGAGTTACTCATACCTGATTGTTTTTAAAGGGGCTACTCTATGACCGAAGCCCTTACCAGGAGCTAAGTGATGCTGTTGGGAGAAGAACAAGAATGAGCAAAAAAAAAAAAAAAAAAAAAAAAAAAAAATTAACAAAACCAGAAAGGTTTAAGAAAGGGAATTTGTCTGTAGACCTCAAGAGAGCATCATGTTTGAGAGAAAGCAAAACAAAAGGAGGAGCTTGTTCAACTGACATCTTGGTTTCTCTGATTTAGGTCATGCCATAGCTGCTAACTTTGAAACCACTGGCTCTCCTCCTCCAGGTCGTTGTGAGGGGTCTTGAAAAATCTCATCCAAGAAGATCACAAGGTATACAAAAATAGTTTAGCCACTGCAGGAAGTGGGTGTCAAGTTAACCTGGAGTTTATAACCCAGCGAAGAGAACAAGAAGGCATAAAACCCTCTGTGCTGTGATGAATTAATGACCCTTCCAGAACATTTCCTGTTGACATGTTTTAGCGCATCTTGGGAACTTCCGGAAAGCCATGTGGGCACATGGGTCTAGTGTATCCTTTATTCCTAGTGAATTACCATAAGAGAAAGGCCTGATATACTTCTATTTTATTTTGGCTGTTGTAACTACCAACTGTGGTAGTGTTTGAGGTTATTTTCTATGAAACGAGTCAATACCCTGAGCAGTCTCTAGGTGCTATTTTAAAGGAATAAGTTAAATTCACAACTGTTTAATAACAGACTGTGAGTTAGTCTTGTTAGAATAGGAATGTAAATAGAACAGGCAAGTAGAGAAAAGGAGTCATTCCATGGGCTAAAAGCAGTGCTGTGTTTCTTAAGATAGTTGAGGGTAGGAGTTTGATGGTGGTGGGGGAAATAAACCTTTTTGGGTATCTGATAAATTCTGTTCTTCTGTGTCACCAGAAACAACTGGTGACTCTCACAACACACAATTTAGCATTTTATTTTAGGGTTTTCATACACCCCAGGAGTTTATCCATGAATAGTCTTTAGAGCTGGGGAGTCCAAGAGGGTAGCCACATGTGGCTAGTCTGAATTAGAATGTTCTATAAGGGTAAAATGACACTAGGTTTCAGACCTAGTGTAAAAAATTAAAAGATTGCAATATATTTTATATTGTCACATATCAACATATTTTCAATAGATTAAATACAATAATTATTAAAATCCATCTCTCTTGCTTATTTTTACTTTTTAAAATGTGGCTACTCTAAAATTTAAAGTTACACATGTGGTTTGTAGCATATTTCTACTGGACATTGTTGCTCTAGAACCACAGAATCCCTGGAGTAGAAGAACATGAAGTATTAGAATACCATGAAATTGATATTAAAGAGGCGTGAGAGAATAAAAAATAGACATAGAGGATTGTCTTTAGAATAAAAGGACTGAATTTTTAGATTTAATCTACTATTTAAAGACTTTAGTCAATGAAGTATTTATCAGTCATCTGCTCTCTGTAAGACACTGAATTTGGATCATGGGCATAAAAAGAAACATTAAAACTTAGCACCTGCTCCCCAGGAGCTTACGACCCACTTTGAAGTGATAGGGCAAACATTTGCAGAGTTAAATGATATGACAAAGATACCTGACAGCACAACATAGTATAAGAATAAGTTGTAATTTGAGCATTATAGGTCACTCCCTGTCAAATTGTCTGGGAGGGCAACTCCTCTGCTGGTTCTACATAGAGAAGAAAATTAGAAAGGACAGGTGACAAAAAGGGAGCTGTCCAAGACACCATGGGGTTCTAACTGCACTGAAGCTCAGAAGGGCAGGGGTGGTGTGCTACACAAGCCCAGGACAGTGCGAAGCATTCGGTAGAGGCTCAGTAAACACTAGATGATGGATTTGGGCCCTAAGGAGATAGATCTACGCTAGTCTTCACTAACCTTTTTATTTTTCCTTTTTAAACTACTGAAAAACAGCTTCATTAAGTCATTTATAGGAAATGTCATATCTTGTTTCTCTTCTCGAGTGTGCATCTCAAACACAACTGACTCCTAGACACCTAGGGCTGAAATAATCGCCAGTTTGAACTTGTCCCACATGCTAAAGCCCTGAATCCAAGATCTTCGTCTCCCCTCTTCCAGTACTTAGCTGTAATCAACTCAGTTTCTCTGATGGATGCTTTTTATTTCCCATAGGTGAGCACAAGACCCATGGTGCACTGTGCAGTTTTTAATCTAGCTCCTTCCTTCTCCAAAGAGACTTAAATAGATTTGTGGCCTTTTTACCTGACCATACAATCCCCAGCAGAGGTATTACCAACTTCTCCACCTAGGACAGACAGAAAGAGCTCAAGATAAGGAGCAGCTGGTTCATGCTGGGCAAGCACAAACCCTCAAGGTATTTGATCTATTATCCCAACACCAACTACCTTAGCTATCTGCATACTTCCAGGTTCTTTAGAGATGGTTCTATGGCTCAGTAACTGAAAGACCCTTTCAAAGTTTTGCTCTGGGTGTGAATCAACAGATATTTGTAATACACATCTGCTTCTACAGAGAAACATGGGTATACTGGAAATTAGCCAGACAAATCACCTGTAGTGTGGGCCTCTACTGATTTGAACTGAATTTACCAATTCATTTGACAAGCTTTACATATTGTTATCAAAACCTTCAAGTTTTACCCTGTCCCATCAGTTTTGCTTTAAAAACCAATAGCAGAACACTGTGAATTGTGCAAGACTGTTGAATCACAGATCTGTACTTCTGAAACAAATAATGCAACATATGTTAAAAAAAAAAAAAGAAAAAAGAAGAAGATAGCAGGAGGGGAAGAATGAAGGGGAGTAAGTCGGAGGGGGAGACATACCATGAGAGACGATGGACTCTGAAAAACAAACCGAGGGTTCTAGAGGGGAGGAGGGTGGGGGGATGGGTTAGCCTGGTGATGGGTATTAAAGAGGGCACATTCTGCGTGGAGCACTGGGTGTTATGCACAAACAATGAATCATGGAACACTACATCAAAAACTAATGATGTAATGTATGGTGATTAACAGAACAATAAAAAAATTAAAAAAAATAAATAAAAACCAATAGCAGAACAAAAAAATATATTGGTTGAGGAAGGTTGGGGGTGGGTGGAGAGGGAGGGGTGAAAACTTATCAAAAGTAAAATTGGATTAAGAGTCAATCAAAATCCAACTGTGAATTTATCATTTCAATGAATTTCAATGAATGGTTTAAAATCTGTTTGAAATCTATTTGAAAATGAATATGTAATAATATAGACATATCTCCTTTTCAAAGCCAGTATTGTCAGATGTATTCGGAGCATTATAATTCATGAACAGAGTAGATGACTATTTGAAAAGTATTAAAATGAGCTGACTTTTCAATACAAGTGTCTTCACAATAAGTTTTTCTATTCTGGGCAATTCAGAAATGTAGACAATTGTGCTAGAAAAATAATATGTATTGTAATATTCATTGTACAGTAGTAGTGTAGTAAGTGGCAATTCTGGACATTACAAGAGACACAAGGATTATTTTCTGTGATTGCACAGAGAATACTTGGATTTCTTGTGAAGCTTTTGCATTGGAAATGAGATTCATCAGTCTGAACAGGGCAGGGTTAGAGCCCTTAGCAACATGCTTATTTTGTAGAAGGTCACTCAATAATAACTTCCTCTGCCCTCCACGCTTATTAAGACTGACTGGCATATATTAATGAAAACACCTGATTCTCCAACCATAAAACCCAGACAAAGACTTTATTTTAATATTAAGGAAGGAACCCTTAATTAGCAGGGTTTCAAAAATGTCAGCTTCTTCTATTAGCTGTTCTGGTCCATCAAAGCCATAATCCCTACTGTCAAATTTCATCACATGATAGACAGTTTGCTGGCTGTCTTTTTTTTTTTTTTTAACTGATCATACTGACGGAAGCTTTTTAAAAATTTTTTATTTTGCCATCACATTTAACAGCTCATCGTGCATTTGCCTGTTACACTCTTGATTTTACCACTTTCAAAGAGTCTTAGCGCATGTCAGCTCAAAAAGGTGTGGGGGGGGGAACACCGCAGAAACACAAGTATTACATGCGAATACATATGCATTCTTAGACATATAATTAAGGATTCTTGGAAGACCTGGGCTTGCTTATATTGATTGCCTTCGCAAGTATGTAAATGTGCTGTCCCGACAACACAGACAAATAAAACAGTCTCAGAGATGATTTCCCATTTTTGACGTGTCAAGGAGAAGGGGGCACATTCTCAGGAAGAACCCAGGATTTTTAAGGTAAACATTCATCACTATTAACCACTAACATACCTGTCTGTTGCAAGCAATTCATTAGCGCAGCTAGGGCTTTGCATTGCCCTTCAGAAGCAAGATAAAGTGCATGCAGCAGGACAGAATAAACACATAGCTCTTAAAGTATTTGGGTTTTAATCTGATTCAAAACATTTGCTGTTGATTAAATCCTTTTGCAAATTGAAAATTTCATGCTATCCATACCGAGAGGAATATAAAAACACAAAACCAAATCAAAACAAGGATGACTCAAGGATTTCATGGGCAACTTTTGTGAAGATTCAGCTGCAGCCTTCTTTATCCACGAAGGAACAAGAAAGCACACGAAAGCCTCAAGGGCAATAGTTTTAATGTTTTGGAATGAATTCTGATGAATAAAAGCTCAAGAATAAACTGATGGAGATGGTGGGGACCTGGCAGCCTTATCTGCTAGAAACTGGTAAGCTCCTCCCTGTTGTCTTTCCTGAGGATCTGGGACTTCACCAGAGTACGCAGTGTGTCTTCTTAGCTCACCCACTAGGCATCACCTAAGCAATAGGCAAACTGCATCCATTTTTACTAGCACCCACGTATTTATTTTCCTCCTAGGCTCCTAGAATAGCTAGAAGAGCTATCCCTCTTGTAATTTTGCATATCCTTGACTTATCCATTTCCTCCATGTGGCACACTCCAGCTCTTCTCTGAGCTTCAAGAGAACCAGGGAGGAGCTGGGGTGATCTCAAACCCCCATGCCAAACATTCAGAGGTTTTCAAGTTAGTGAAGCTCCCTTGGTTCCTTTTTCCCTGGGAAGAAGTCTTTTGGTTTCCATCATTGACCACCCCTTTGATTTTCTCAGCATCTATTCTATTGTCTCATCAGCCTTACATATCTATGGACACAAAACAAAGTCAAATAATCCCAATTTCAAGTCACTAATGAGTCATTATTCCTGTAATGCTTCCTTCTTGCTTCCTTAAGATGAAATCGAGATTGTTGAAGGTACGTTTTCTGGTAATCTATTAGCTGAATTTACAGCCAGCCCTTTCATACCATCTAATGGCTATGGGTGACTGTCCACAATTACAGAGTCTCTTGTTCTGGTTTTAATTGCATCATTTAGAAATAAAGTCCCCTAGCTGAGACTGATGAGTTCCTGTCTTTTCTGCTGAACATTTGAAGAGGCACCTTCCAGGATAGCCAGACAAGAAGGGCATGTTACCTGGACCAGAATCATTTGGTCAGGCATTCAGGATAGCCAGCTGCAGTTTAATGACTAATGGTATATGCAAAGTGGACTAGGTTTCAGAAGGTTCTTTAATATGTACTTTTCCATGCTTCTAATGGAGACTTATTGGTTAGGAATGCAGACTCTAAAGGCACATGGCCTGGGATCAAAACCATTTCCCACCTTGGGCAAGTTACTCTACTGTTTTCTCAACTATAAAATACAGGTAAATAACGGTTATCTACCTAGCTGTTGTCAAAATTAAATAAGATAACGCACGCAATGTGCCAAAGAAAGCATATGGCATATATTGAGTGATCGGTGAGCATAACCATCTGTTAATTCATTGGAGTAAGCTTCCTGAGGGCAGAAGCCATTTCTGTCTAATTCCCAGGTACCATCCCTGGTACATAGTAAGTATTCCCTTTATGCTGAGCACGTGAATAAATAAATAGCATTGCAATTGTACTGAGAAATGAGCAGATTTCAAGGGTTTGAATCCAAGAGTAATATGGTGGCTTATTGATTTTGTTTCTCCATTTATCATATTAACAGAAGCCCAGGCTTGGGCTATCGAGTCTGATCAGCCGGGACTTTCAATCAAAACTGTGGCACAGTCATTAGGACCTCAACAAAGCCATTTGAGTCTGATGCAGAAGCACATTAATAAAGTACGGTAAGTGGGAGATGATCATGACTTTTGTGTTGAACAGAAAGATAAATACCCTAGACCTTTCTGGGATCATGGAGCCTTTGAGACTCGGATGAAAAGCATAATCTCCTTCCTCAACTTCTCCTTGGCATGGTAGAGGATGAGGGAATCTACAGAGTCTTGGAGCCAATTTAAGGAGCCCCTGAGGTACCTTTGAGGTACTACCCGATCACTTTCCAACTAGAAGGGCTCTATGTTGATGTGTTTTGATTTTGGTCTTTTGAAAAGGTTTGGCTTGAAAGAAAAAGTGGTATTGGGAGTAGTAGTGTGAGAACCAGAGTCCTTGACTTGGTTGGGGTATCTGGAAGCAGAGTTTTGGTAACAGTACGTTGGTACAGTATGATGGGGTATCTGGAAGCAGAGTTTTGGGAATAGAAGGAAAGGACAGAAATGGAGAGACAACAGTATGGTGATACTATTAACGTATAAAGGCATAACATGAACTACTGACTTGAGCATTAGCCTGGGAAGCAGAAGTCTGTTTTCCTTGCCCCCTCCTTGTCACCGCTGATTCTTGGAATGAGGGCAGATGAGGTACTGTACCTTTTCTGTCTCTCCATTTTATAACTCGTCATTGTGAGAGATAATCCCTGCTTCCTAGGGTGGGGATCGAGAGTGAATTAGCTAACAGCCATGACATGTTTGAAGTACATACAGAATTTCCCTCGATTTCTACAGCATCTACTCACATCAGAGTGGAAGCCTCGAAGGTGAAAGAAACAGTGACAGCGAGCTCATGTGAGGCTTGCTGCCTTTTCAGGCTGAGGAACGGGAAAGTAGTGTAGTTGGCATCCCAGAAAATCGATACTTAAGGTTTCAGGAGCTTGGAGGAGTGTGTACTTCAGAGTGAGAGGCAATCTTTGGTTGGCAAAGTCAGCATTTCTCTCCCCTCCCGCAGTCAGTCTGACATTCCTCAGCTGGAACAGAATGTTATCCGCTAAGATGCACGCTCCTTCCCACCCTCCACTGGACAGGTAATACTGTTATCTTTTTACATAATGTACATAATTAATGTTGTGTATTTGGACAATTTCATGTGCGAACTATATCTCTGGGGACTATTTTTGCCATTCACGGCCAGAACAATGTGGAGTCATCAGGAACTGGTCTGGGGAGGTATTAAATGTGGGGACGGATAAAATATGTACTGACTCCCTCGTTCTCGCTCTTTCCTAAAACAACTGAACGTGTGCTGTAGGAGAATGTTCTCAAACCATGTTCATCTCCAGTCTTAAAAATGTCATACTTGTAGAAGCACTAGAAATGACTTGTTCCCGGAACTGAAGGAATGGAACACTTTGCTACTGAGCTATTGGCACACTTACTATGAAACCCTCTTCTAGAATGCAGGCTTCTTAAGGTCTGGGACGATCTCTTATTTATCCTTAGAGTCTCCAAGAAACCTAGCACTGTGCTCAATAAATATTTGTTGATTTGATTAAACTGCTGAGCTCAAAATGCTTTCTGGTATGTTGCCTCCCTCCTCTCTGAAACCCTGGGTTATTATCAGTGTAAGTCAGAGAGGAGACCTTAGATCCTGAACTTGAGGGGGATCGATCAGGGCCGGGAATCGCTTCTGCCTCACTTTCCAGGGTTCTGCTTTGAGACATTGCACTGACTGGACTTGGAAAGGCCAGGGTTTAAAACCTAGCTATGTCAATGTCTGTGTGAGCCTGAAGAACTTGCTTCACCTTGCCAAGCCTCCATTTTCTCACCTGTCAAATGGGGATTTTGCTACTTAGGGTTGTTGAGATGAGTAATGTGCTTGGCATACAACAGGCAGTTAATAAATGGCAGCCATCATGATAATAATTATTACCCATGTGTACTCTTTCACCCTGAATCAGAATTCATAAGACAAATCAATACATGCTCCACCACTAGCACAATATTTTGCAAAATATTTAGAAATTTCCCAAACTGTTACAACTCATGTTTTCAATGTATCTCAACCATAATCTTCTTCAAGCACATCTAGTTGTGAAAACAGCCTGATTAAACAGCGGGAATTTGATACTATGCTTATTTTTTGCCTCATGAGCACAGCAGTATGAATAGGGATGGGGGCAGTGGGGAGTCCATGGGAGGGCAGACCCACTAAATAAGAAAACTGGTGACCCTGGAAGGTAGACTGTATTCTCAGGTACTGTTCTCATAATTTATTCCTGCTCATAATGAAAGAAAACAGGATGTGATATTTGTTTTCAAATAGATAGAAAACTGGATGCAAATGTCATGTAACAACTCCGCAGTTTTCTGAGACCATGGGATGAAACACTGAGACTGGCCACCTTAGACATGAGGATTAAACAAAGACTCCTTGCAGCTTTGTGCTCATTAAATAAGGGAGCTACAGGAGAAAGGAAAAGCAAACAGCAATAGCCAAACGCTAAATGGAAAAGGATTCTTCTAGCTTCCTGAGTCACCTGCATCCTTTTGCAAGGCTGAGTTAATGTCCCTCGTCCTACTGGCATTTGTACCATTTCTTCAATTTCACAGTTCTCTCTCACTCACTTTTTTTAAAGATTTTATTTATTTATCTGACAGAGAGAGAACGAGAGCAGAAACACAGGCAGGGGGAATGGGAGAGGGAGAAGCAGGCTTCCCGCCAAGCAGGGAGCCTGATGCAGGGCTCGAGCCCAGGACCCTGGGATCATGACCTGAGCTGAAGGCAGACACTTAACGACTGAGCCACCCAGGCACCCCTCTCACTCACTGTCTTTAAGTCACATATTTTTGGTTTTCATATATTCAGACAAGGATGTCATAAATAGGGGTGCCTGGGTGGCTCAAATAAAGAAATAAAATCTTTAAAAAAAATGTCATAAATACGTGAATTGGGTGGGGAACGGAGAATGGATTGCAGAGAGCCCAGAGTAGAACCCTACCGGCGCCGCAAGAAAGGGACCCAGCAACGGCTCCCACCCCGGCTCTCACATTGGAGGCATCTGGCGGGGTGAGGGGGAGACAAGAAGGTCATGCCATCAAAGGTTTTGGGAACAGCAAAATGGTTCAATGGTGTCAGAAACCTACATGGTTTCATCACCAGGAATAACACTGAGGAAGAGGTATTTGTACGCCCCCCTGCCATAAAGAACCAGGACCCCAGGAAGTGCCTTCCTAGGGCAGGAGAGGGAGATGGTGGAGTTTGATGTGGAGGAAGGGGAAAGGGTGTGGAGGCAGCAAATGGGACAGGCTCTGGTGGAGTTCCAGAGTGAGGCAGTAAATACATAGCAGACCCTAACCATTAAGATGCTCTCCAGGTCCCAGGGGCCCTCCCCCCTTCCCCCCGCAACTCCCAGTAGAATTACCTGCACAGGGAGAGTGGGGAGAGGAGAACAGGTGGGAGAGGGCTCTGAGGCCCCCACAGTTCGGGCCCTACCGCAGGCCACGGCTCCCACGTAGCCATGGGCACAGAGCCGAGGGGCGGCGACCATAGTCTTCCAACCCTCCCGTGCAGGGAGAGATGCTGGGGGGCCCTCCAACCCAGGTGCAGGAGGACAAGGTAGACCAGTGCGAGAATGAATGGCGGTTACAGACCACCTTGCTGCTGGGGGCCTCCTTGCCAAAGACCGCCTAGAGAGGACAGCAGTGAAGACAAGGAAAGTCAATGAGATGAGACCTGAGGTCAGCAGTCACCTCCGTGCCGGTACCCCGTACACTGCAACTTCAGTGACCCACCCAGATGCCCAGAAAACCCTAAACCACAAGATGGCAGGGTCACAAAAGCAACTGATTCACCAGCCGAGGATCTGTCCCTTCTGAAGCGGAGCAGGGCTGGCTTAACCATCTCTACCATCATCCGGTTTGGTCAAGCACCAAGAAGAAAGGAACATGAAATTCCAGCAACAAGATAATGAACAAAAGACTGGAGCTGAAGACATTAAGTGCTTGCTTTTTGCCCGCTGACCAGATAACTAGAATTATCTGCATTATCTGTGCAGCACGGGGTTCTTATTTTTTACCTTAAAGCCATCTCTTTTTGGTAATGACAAATGCTTTTTCTTTTTTTTTTTAAGCCTGGTTTTTCTCAGTACACGTTTAAAGGTTTTTAAATTGTTTCCTATCCGGTCAAGTTGAGAGTTTTAAGAACCTCATTTTTAATTTGTAGTAAAAGTTTACAACTTGATTTTTTTTTTTAAAAATCAAACAACAGGCACTTGTTAATAAAGTTATATATTAAAAAGAATATTGTAAATATGCTATTGTTTGTATGAATTTCCTTCTACTAGAGGGGAAGGTATTCATCTACCCTGTTGTGTGAAACATTTTACTAACACCACATGCATGCATCTTAGGAAAGCGAAAGAGCTGAACTGGCTTGCTATAACACAAATAATGCACAATGAACTAATAAAGGTGGAGGGAAAACGGGTATGCTGTTTTTTACTTAACACCTTTTCAGGTTGCCTGGGTGGCTCAGTCGGTTAAACGTTGGACTCTTGATTACAGCTCAGGTCATGATCTCAGGGTCTCAAGATCCAACCTTTCCACTGGGATCCCCACTCAGCAGGGAGTTTGCTTCCCTCCCTCTACCCCTCGCCCTGCTCTTGCCCCAGTGCATACACGTGTGCGTGCACACGCTCTCTCAAATGAATAAATCTTTAAAAACAAATACCTTTTCTAGTCTGAGCTGGTCTCAGGAGGTCTTAGGGAAAATTCAGACACACCCGAGATAGGGTGAAGGAGACGTGGGTTCCAGCCTCATATCTGAGACAAACTCTATTACTGTGTGGGGCTTATATATTCTCTCTAGGTTCAGTATGTTCCTGTGTAAAAGAAAGGGCCGAATTAAAAAGATGGTCTATCTACTCTGCCTCTTTGAACTGGCCCTTCCTCAACTTTAAAATGGAGTAATTATATTTATCTTATCAGGTATTTTGTGGACTAAATAAGGTTGTGTGTGTAAACCACCATGGCAATGTCCAGCAGAACATATATACTCAAAAATCCCGGTTTTCCTCCCTTCTCTAATTTTAAGTTTCTTTTAATTTAGAACACTTTGGAATAATCAGGAACATGTGTTGATCCTCATTTGCCATGTTCCTGAGTAAGGCCATTATTGCAATAGATACACCTGGCATCCATTCCCTGCGAGTGACTTGACACACGATTTTTAGAATCAAGGGTCAAACTGACTCTCATCTTTCCAGTGCTGAAAGAAGCCCTATATAAATCACTTGAAATATAAACATTTATTCATCAACAGTTGGCTAGTCAGCAGCATGGTATACTCTGTACATATTTTGATAGCAGATGGTTTATATTTTTTAAACTTAAAATGCAACAATAAAGACAGAGGTAATGTCCAAAAAGTTTAAATGCCCTTTCACTACTGGAATTTGACTTTTCTTAGAGCTACAAAGCCCAAACCTTTGGGAATTTAAAAAAAAAAAAAAAAGGCAAAGGCAAAAGACACACACACACAAGAAGCTAATCATCACTTCTTTTTCTCACCATTAGGAAAGGTTATGCCATAAGAGGTGTATCTGGTAGTCCCAGAGAGTGAACTGAAATTCATCTAAGATGCAAAGGAGATGCTGGTAACACTGGCAAATTCAGGGCCAGTGTAGCAGAATTAATACAATGTCAATTTTTCTTTGTGTCTGTAACAGTTTCCTATTATCCTGATAAGTGGGTAGCCATTTCGCTTCTTTTATTGATATAGCTGTGAAAAAGAATTAGATTTCAACACTTATGTAACTGAGATTAATTGATTGATTAGATTATTAATTAAATATTCCATTAAATTTTCTTTTGAAAAAAATGGCATAGGATTGTGAATTCCCTAAGGTTTTCTTCCTGACCCATGGAAGAATAAACAAGGAAATGCATAACTAAACATTGTATCTTACCTTGTGAGAGAGAATTAAGCAAGCAGATACACTGCTATGTAGAAAATGTACTCTCTGCTGGCTGACTGTCTTATAAGACTACTTTATCCATATCCCAGTACAAAGTGAAGAGACTTTTCTCCTTTGTGAATAACCCACAGAAATCAGTGAGCAGCTAAGAAAATTATTTGGGTATTGCACAGTTAGGCACATCTATCTCCACACAAAACCCGGCCTGTTTTAGTTGGGAATAAAATGGTTTACCTAAAACTTCCAATCATACAGTGTTTCAGGGATCTGTGGAAAAATAAAAACAGCAAGTGGCCTTTCAGGTAACCCATAATTAAAAGCAATTTTGAGCTGTCTTTTCAGGGAACCTACCCAGGGGAAAGTATTTGCTACCTGTTTGACCTTCACGATTGTGAGTCCTTGGCAGTGTCAACGACCCTCTGAACTGAATTCAAAACTAATCTCTGACAGAAAAAGAGAAACAGAATTCATGCAAATCATATTAATTCCAACATTTCCCCAGTGAGCTGGGTATAAACTACAGCCTAATTAAATATTTTTTAACGATGTGAGTAATTTTTGCCAAGGGGCGGATTCAGGGGAAAATTTAATATGAGATCACAAAAGCTGTTCCCAGCGTTGATTCTGTAAATTAATGACTATCTGCCTTATGATAAAAACATGCTGCCAAGAATGAAAATGAAGTCGGCAAAGCTTGCTCTATTTGTCTAACAACCAAATATACAGAATGCAAAACTTTAAAGGCAATGGGAAATTTCCATTGTGTTTGTGTGATATATTCAGGATAAAGACGCACCATGCTGACAACCCAATAACCAGCTTTAAGACATTGTCAGCAATATGGGGCCATTTTTAGATAGTTGTTGTCAAGGTCCGGGGACACATTTTAAAGCAGCCAGTTTGTTAAAAAAAAAAATGATATACAACTTGTTTGCAAAAGAGAATTAAGGTGGCTCACAATAAGAGACACATGCACACAAACGTTCAAGCCAAAATGGAAGGTCAGAAACATATCAAGGGCAAGTACTCAATTATTTGGTACAAATGTTGCCAGCATTATAGCTCCATGGATTCCTTCCTCGGACTGACCATTTCCATACCCATCTTGATCCTCAGGGCAGTTCATTCTGGAAACCTGAATTGGATTGCTGTCCAAGGTCATGGAGGTGAAAAATGATGGTGAATACAGCAAGCAAGGGGATGATGTCAACACGGCCCTGGGCAGCTGATTGCATCTGAATCTATAAATGGCAGCAGACAAAAAGGGGGCCTGGTAGAGAGGCTTTTCTTGTTTGCTTAGGTCCCATTTGAGAATGGAGCTTCCCCTCGTGTTCAGGCTCCTGTGTTAGGAAGCATTTTGACAAAAAAGCAACTTGGCATCTGTTACAGGACAGCAAGGCACAGTGCCCGAATCAAAGCCAGGGGAAACGTCCTTCGACTCACTTGGCTTCGTGAAGGCAACCTGCTTCTAATGACTCCTGTAGTTAACACCCAGAAGTTGCCAGCGGTCCCCTGTGACAGATGACTTGGGCTCTGCTAGCCCCTGGTCATTAGGCCATCCCATCACAAGGGCTTTAGGAGCTATATTTATTTAAATTTCTGTCGGCGCCCAGCGATGGAGATTGAATTTACAGTCTTTCAATTAGAAGGTCATCTGTGCTTAACTAGTGCACCACTGTCTCATTATAATCATAAAATTAGTGAGAAAAGACTAGCATGAGTAATATGGAAACGCCAGTTCCAGAGGTGAAAAGGTGCTGCTTCCTCGGGTTACAGCAGAAGAGAATGCAACAGCATGCTCTTGATCAGTAAATATTCCCATTTAGAGCGAAGAGAAGTCCTCGAAGCCCATTACAATGAGAGAGAAGGATGCTAAGATAATTTTGTACGAAGATCTACAAATACACATTGTGACTGTTATTTACTGAAAGAGGTATTTTTCCTATTTACACACAAATTTTCCTTGCAAATTAAATGTGAATAAAAGTAGCACCAATGTCTCTGGAGCTTAGCCTATGTGTCAAAAAATCCAAGTCGATCTTCAGTAAACAATTCAAAATAAAACCAATGCAGCATGCGCAAGGCTGAGAGGTGGAATGTGTTGCGGCCTGTTGTATGGGTGGAGGTGCTGAGCCTTATCGTCCTTAAACTTTCCAAGAACTATTTTTTTTTAAAGATTTTATTTATTTATTTGACAGAGAGAGAGTACAAGTAGGCAGAGAGGCAGGCAGAGGGAGAGGGAGAAGAAGGCTCTCCACTGAGCAGGGAGCCCGAGGCGGGGCTCGATCCCAGGACCCCGGGATCATGACCCGAGCCGAAGGCAGCCGCTTAACCGACTGAGCCACCCAGGCGCCCCTCCAAGAACTACTGTGGGAAGTGGATGCTATTAATTGAATCACTGGGTGCTACTTCATTAGTATTTTTGCACACTAGAAATGATATTATAAGACCCAGGAAAAGGAAAATAAGCCACCAAAAGCGGCTCAATCCAAAATTAAAAGGGAAAAAACACTTGAGTGTTTACATCTCTCAGGGGCTCTTACACCAGTTTTTCTCATCTAATCCTCCTGATGACCTTATGCAAAGGGAGTTTTATTATCCTTAATATATAGGGGAGGCAACAGAGGTGTAGAGAAAAGGCCCAATTCTCGGAACTGCAGCCTGGAAATAAATGATAGGGCTGGGCTAGAGAGACCCAGCTCTGACCTCAAAGGCCACCCTTGTTTCTTGACAGGATTTTTATCCTAATTTTGAGATATTAATTGAGATGGTACTTATTTTAAGTACATTTCAATTTCCCTGACCTGAGGAGACAGTCTTGGGGGACTCTGTTAATATAAAACTTAGCAACTTGAAGAACGGGTTCTAGGGAGGAAAGAATGACCTCACTCTGAATTCCACAAGTACGCACCATCCATCTAGTCTCGGGCCAGTGTTACCCTATGTACTGTCGGGATGCAGAACACAGCAGATCTTGGTTCCCTGAGAAGTGGTCAGGTAACCACCTGATTCAAGGCAGCAAGCAGGAGCCCCAGTACTGAGGCACTGAGTGGGGCCCTAAATTCATGCAGAAAGGAGAAGAAAAAGGATTGTGGTGTAAACCGTAGAAGGTATGGTGCTTTGTGCCCGGGTGCAGGCCTTGTAGATAAAGTCAGAAGAGGCAGAGAGATGGTTGCTGGCCTGTCGGCCTTCAAAGATGGCCACAGTCTTCGTCTGGCTGCCCTGTGCATTCTACCTGGCCTTTTTGGTTCTTTTTCCAAGTCTCCCTCACTCCCTTTCCTCCTCTGTCCCCCATGTTGCTGGCATCCTTGGGCCTACAAGAAGCATTGGCATTGCTTACAGACTGCTGGCTCCAGCCTGGGCACTGCTCCTGCAGCAGCAAGGACCCAGGTCCTCATGAGGGACAGGCTGGAGCTCCTGGCAGAGGCACAGGCCCAGCACCAAGCAGCCTGCACAGAATGAAGGATAGAAAGGAGAAGATGCCATCATTCTGAATCCCCCCCCCCCCCCACCGGAAGGAACATGGCATTGAGCAGCAGCAGCAGGAACAGCGTGAGGAGATTTCTTTTATTCTGCAGCCTAAGTGCAGGGGCCTTACAGAGGGCTGTGCTCGGAGGAGGGGAAGATCAGAGGTGAAAGCAATGAATAATGTGCACGTGGCAAGTGACAGATCACTTGTAGCAAATGCAGGATGACCCTCCAAAGCTCGGAGTGCACCAGAGCCTCCCTCTAATTAAAGATAATCCAGAATTATCATGCTTAATTATTTTCAGAGGCTTCTTTGAGGTGGCTTTTTTTTTTTTTTTTTGGTCTCAATTGGGGTGAGGGGCATCTCAAACTGCAAAGGGCAAATGCCGGTCTCCATCCCGGAAACAAACTTAAGAAACTTGGCTCGATCTTCCTCCACCGTGCCTGCCTGCAGCATCTCTCGTTCTGCGGCTATAATTCTAGGTCGCTCTTCCATGTTTCCTGGCTGGGTTCACAGGCCATATTCTTTACCTACAAGCACCTCTGTTCTCTTCGAATAAGTTGATGATGCCATTACAAGCTATAAGATTTTCTTTGGTTTGTTTGCAGAGTTTTCTCAGAGTGAGGTCTGAAGGTCACTTGCATCTGTGTAAAAAATGCAAAATCATCTGGCCTTTTTAAAAACATTTCCCTGTCCTATCGACAGAGGGAAATCAGACTGTCTTGGGATGGAGTCAAGGAATCTGCATTTTGAACAAGACTCTTAGGGTATCTGTCCCCACATTAAAGTCTGAAAGTCACTCATCGGGTGGCTTGAGCTTTGCCAGCGACTTCATTCTTCAAAATCCTTTCCCCAGGCTCCTCTTGCCTTCCATAGTACAACCAGCCCGCCCAAACTTGGTGTCTCTCTCTGCAGTCATGCACCTTGAATATCTCATCATTTCTATTATTGTCCCTGATGCTCTATTTGTTATTTCCTTTGTTGCTCACAGTCTGTTTCTTCGACTCTTCTGATTCATTTTGTTTTCTTCCAAATTCTGTCCCTCTACCCTCACCTCTTTTGGCCTTTCTTCTTAGCTTATAATCACTGACATCAGTGTGTTTTCCCCTGTCTTTCTTCTTATTGCTTACCACGGAATTATTAGGATTCAGCTTTGTTCTTCCACCTCATGAAGCGTTCCTCACAAAAGGACTAAAAAAATAAGGTTTCAAGTATGTCTTACGCAATAACCAACTTTCAGTGGAGTTTATAAAACAATCCTTTGGCCATGATCTGTCCTCAAAATCAGTGTCTAAAAGCCTGAGACAGGAATGGCATCTTTTAGACGTGTGTCTTGTACCATACTGTTGGCCTCCCAGACATATTAAATCAGATTATGAATGGTTTCCAGCCCTGTGGAACCCTCTATGGCATAACTATGCTGGTTTTTCCATGTCATTTTCTCTTGAGCTTGTTCTGTTAGCTGGCAGGTTGAAACCGTCCTTTTGAGGTGAGAACATCTGGCCAACTGCTCTAAGTCCCATGTTTCTGTTAAACAACCACACATGGGTAATTGAGACCGTGGGTTTGTTTTGCACAGGTGTTAATTGTCCACTACAGCTAGGACAGGAGGTGCATGCAGAGAGACGTTCCCAGCATTTCTGGTACTCCTTTGAGAGAAGCAAAACGTCCTGTACAGTGGGATTGTCGTATCAATGAATACATAACCTACAGGTCACTGCCTGTTGCCCCGGGGAGTGGAAACCAAGCAAGGACATCTTGGTGGGAATGACCTCAAATGTGGGTTATTATTTTTGGAATACCTCCCTCCGTTCCCCAATTTTAACTTCTTGGGAACCTGGGTACTTTTCCGGAATGAGTCTCTCAGCAGAGGGGAGCCCTCAAGGCAAGGGCACACACAGCTATGGACTGCTATTCGGCTAGAATGCTGGCGGCAGTAGCAGGCCATCCCATGCTCCTCTGGTGCATAGCAGCACCAGGGCAGTGCCGACAAATTCAAGTGCATTCAGAGTAAACAGCCATGGCAACTGAGACTCCAGAGGGGTTAACTTAGGATGATGGACCATGAGGCTAAATGAGGCCGGTTTGGTCAAATGACCCCTGAGGAGGAAAGCAGGATAAATGTCTTCCCCTCTCCCCACACAGGAGCCATCTGAGCGCCTCATGTCTCACACAAGCATTGGGGACACACTCAAATCTGTGCCCATCCAGGTGACAGAATCACTCTGTGCTGTCCCCATCAGTCAAACTACAGCACTTCATCGCCAGGCACAAAATACGTGAGTTAGGCTCACTTGGATTCTATCAATTGGGTCTTCAAAGATGATTTTTTCACTTTTTAGTAGATTTCCATAAGGCCTTCCTTTCTAGGAGTTTAATATTACGAAACGGGGGCGCCTGGGTGGCTCAGTCATTAAGCGTCTGCCTTCAGCTCAGGTCATGATCCCAGGGTCCTGGGATCGAGCCCCGCATCGGGCTCCCTGCCCGGCGGGAAGCCTGCTTCTCCCTCTCCCGCTCCCCCTGCTTGTGTTCCCTCTCTCGCTGTGTCTCTTTCTGTCAAATAAATAAATAAAATCTTTAAAAAATATTATGAAACAGGTTTTCACTGAAAAGTGTTTTAAAACATGAAATAAATTAGAGCTGTGAAATGGTACATGTAGAAGTTATTTTCTAAAAGCCACACGGTTGGAAGGAGGTATACTTTTTTGTGTACGCAGTCCTCTTTGGATCTGAGCTTTCAATGGACCTAAAATTTGGTTGTAGTAATTTAGACAGTTTACATTCACAACACAGAGCTGGTCACACTCATGATATCAGCATTCCTTCTTGTAGCTGGCAGACAGCCCTCAGACAAATTTATCTCACTAAGCCTGCTTCCTGGTGGGTTTGGCAAAAGGGTACCCCCCACCCCCATCCCACCACAGACCACAGGCTGCTGGGCTCAGTCTATTCCCCAGCCTTCTTTTCTCAGACTCCTAAGCCTTTTTTTTTTTTTTTTTTTTAAGATTTTATTTATTTATTTTGACAGAGAGAGAGAGAGAGAGAGACAGCAAGAGAGGGAACACAAGCAAGGGGAGTGGGAGAGGGAGAAGCAGGCTTTCCGCCAAGCAGAGAGCCCGATGCGGGGCCCGATCCCAGGACCCTGGGATCATGACCTGAGCTGAAGGCAGATGCTTAATGACTGAGCCACCCAGGAGCCCCACCTAAGCCTTTTTAATAACCTGGGAGCAAAATAAAAGTGAGAGGGCCAAGAGAGAAAATGGTGGCAGGGGAGATAAAATAGGTTATCATCCAAGAATGGTCTTCAGTGACTGTAAGGTAATGAACTCACATTGTGTCTGTACCTGGAAAATTATTTTTGAAGGTAATTTCCAAAGAGGAGCTAGCAAAATGTACTTATGGGGATAGTCATTTAAGTGAATATGTTTATCTGGGTACATGAGTTCTAGAACTTAAAAAAAAAGTTAATGGAAGGAAGCAGCAGCAATGGCTGAAATCAACCATATAGTAGAACATGCGAGATGAGATCTGGGATGGAGAGGTGAGGCTTGATGATTCAGGACTCAGCTCGCCCCTGAATGCTTTCCAGTCTGGCTACCATTTAAACCACAACTCGGCGGCCTCCTTAACATAGTGAAATAACAAAGTGGTGCTGAGTCAGGGAGTGAAATGCTCAGTGTAAATAGGAGTGATTTCATACATTAAAATTAAATTGGTCCAAGGGGAAATGATGGGTGTTAATGAGATGGGAGTTCAGGAAAGATGACCAACAACTAGATCTTGGCTTTTTTTTTTTTTTTTTTTTGTTATAGGGAAACTACAGTAAGAAAGCAAAGGCAGCCTAGTGTTATCAACGAGTGACAGGGACCCAAATAGACTTCAAAGGTGCTGATCAGAACTGTTACTAAAGGAAGTCTTCTTATTTTCATGACCCAGATACAGGTATCCCTTCACCATTTACCCAGAAAAATATAATGGAGGAATTAT
>NW_028274813.1:66415000-66517500 GCF_037043125.1 Eumetopias jubatus
ACAAAAGTTTTCCCCAGGGGTTCTGAACAAAAATTCTATAGTAGAATAAATAAACTACTACACCGTGAGATTATCTTAACTAGCATCGGCAATCTTCCTTACAATAGCCATTTATTGATGTCTTTCCAAATACATTAGAAGTGGCAGATGATTTATTTTGCCTTTGAAAAGTACGTATAACCATCCACTCATTCAACAAATATTTAAGTTTCTACTACGTGCCAGGCGTTCTTTTCTAAGTACATTATCAAAATTGAATAGTACAAAATGCCTAGCGTCCTTTTATTGGAGATGTTTTAACTTTAAATGGATTAAAGCAATTTATATAGAAGGCATAGATTAAAAAAAATCTGCTCTCAGACTTTGTACATTCTTCATTCTGACTAATTTATGTCTGGTGCCTGACACACAGTAGGTGCTTTGAATATGGCGCTCTGCTAGTTTTTCTGTGTTTCAACCCCCATTGCTTTTTTTGTGTGAGCAGAATTGTCTAGCAAAAAGAAACCATCTGACTATTGCCATAATTCATTGGCACTAGTCTCATTTCTATCTATGATAGTGATTTCTTTTAAGGGGCTATATAATACCTTTTTTGGTTTGATTTCAAAGTACGTTTTCCTTATTCTTTGTATTCCTTATGGAAAAAAGTGGGAGGGTGGGGTGTGGGAGATAGAGTGGTTGTGTAGTATTGGGAGAAGACTCAGAATGAATTGGAGTCTCCCAAAAAAGACAGTGAGAGATTACTGCCCTTCAAGGAAAAAGTAATGGAATTGGTAACAATGACACCTGGGCTGGATACACTTTTCCTTTTACGAATAGTGAGTCAGTCAACAGCCATGTTGCTAAGCACCTCTGGTGCTCAGCAATGCTCTGGGTAACACTGGAATTGTTGTAGGAATAGTGAAGTATTTAAGAGATACAGATGTGATTGAAACTTCCTTCTGAAGGAATTCAGAACGTGGGGTCTGGACTCTCATGGGACATTTATATCATATCCTTTGGCAGTTTCCTGCTTCTTGAGGGAATTTTGGCCATCCGTTTTTGCTAAAAGTTGGTGTTTAAGTTCCTTCTAGCCATGAAAAACTATGATATTTTGGTTCATAATTACTTAAAAAATAGATAACAATCATTACGTTCCGTTGATCTAAAGGGAAATGTGGCCTGGAGAGACACACCTACGGGCAGAAAATAATTCTATGCCAAAATTGATCCCCTTTACTTCTACTAAAGTTCTATCACTATCTGTATTCATGCCTGTATCCATCTATATGATCTCTTTGTTGCTGCCTGTCTCCTAGATTATTGTAATTAAAGTCTACCCTCTATTAAAATTTACAATAAAAATGTACTCTTAATGAAACGTAATGGTAGATTATAATCACTCCGTAAGTAGTATATACATACCCATACACTGACGAATGCAAAGTAGTATTGCCTCTGAGATATTTGGAAATGCTGATATATTTCTAGTACCTCAAACATTCTGAACACACATAGATATAAAGGGGCAAGCCCTTAGACTCTTTTGGAGGTAGGTAAGCGTCTTCATTCAAAATGCTGAGGATAAAATGAGAAGGCAAAGCCTGGCAGTAAACATTCAAATACATATATAAATATCTCCTTTGAAATTCCTTCCTGCCATATTGCACAGTTCAAATTAGTGAAAAGAAGGTTCTTACTGCACAGGATATTTTTTCGAGCTACTGAAACTTATATGTACACATCATTTCTATGATCTAAAAATCAGGTACATTTTATAAAACTTTAGCCTTTACGCACACTCTTTTTATAGGAGCTGTATTGTATAGGATTATCAGTTTTTAAGACTTGGACTGTACTTCCAGTTTTTAACCTAATCCTTCTGTATATTCTCATCATGTTCTTCTTTCTACTCTGAGTAAGAATGCAATGAAAACCTGGGGAATCACATTTTTTTTTTGCATGCTTTAAAGTTGTGTTTCAGCTTTTTAATAAACTATCTAAAATCCAAACACTGTTGAAATCGACTTACTGACAATCAGTTCTGGATGTTTTTTTTTTTTTTTTTTTTTGCTTTATTTCCAAAATGCAAACATGTTTCTGCTCTCAGACGAAGTATTTGCCAGTGTGTCAAGTACTCTTTCCCCCTCATGAAATTAAAAAACAAAAAGGTCTTCATAACCCAATTCTTTAAAGTTCTATATAAACTTGAGTTTTTGGACGTCTGGGGGTCAGGAAAGTTCACTTGATTTATTGGCTTCCCATTTAGTTAACCTGGTATGGCCGAAATTCCTCAGAGTTTCAAAGCCACCCTGTCGTGTGTGATCTTTTTAATGGTTCAGCCTGGTTAACAAATACTATTTCCGCATCGTGCATCCCTGTCTATAGGAGAAGCCAAAGCTTTTCATTCAAGCTCTGGAAAGTTTCCTCCTCATTTGCAGGTGGTGGTGTAAACAGGGAAGAAGATTAGGGGTGTGTCCTGGGCCAAGTCATTCCTCAGGGCCCCTCCTCTTCTGTCTGTGACAAAGGAATGACAAGAGAAGACTAGGAGACTCCAGGAGAGTTGATGTGAGAGGATGTGGACCGGGGCAGTGTGAGTAGGGAAGAGGAAACGATGGAGAAAGTAGAATGAAGGAATATTGGGAAATGTAGTGAGAAAAATAGGAACGGCCAAAAAGAGGCCCTATAGCCTCTGTAGACACAGCTCGTTTGTTTTCCTCTTGACAAGGTATTAGGAATAAACATGCCTTAGGTCAATTAGAGGTATCCCTGATGTTAAAAAGGAAAGAAAGAAGAGGAAAACCCCTCTCCTTTATAACCCCCGCCCTTATTATTTTGGTCCAAGTCCTCAAGAAAGGATTATGACACAGCAGCCTGGCTTTTTATAAGTGTATCATCTTTTCTTATATAAATATTAAGTACATTTGCCTTTTGGGTGTCATACAATTAGCAAATTAGTTGTTCCCTAACAGTATTCATCTAGGTTTGATAACACCTTGCCTACCTTAATTTTAGAATATTACATGCAAGGGGGAAAATTGCCTTCTTTTTTATTGCACTCATTGAAATCCCTTCTCTTGATGCTAGGCTCTGGATTTACAGTGGCAGTTAGTTCTGTCATCAGAACATCAGCACTTTGAATGGAACTTTGAAAATTACAAAGACTACACCAGCATTATAGCAGAATTGATGGTTCTCTCTATACGATAAATGCACTCTCATTTTGAAGCTTATGCATTTCCTTTAATATAGCCCCCCTTTCAATTCAATTCAATTCATTGCCTTTATTACAAGTATGAGATGGGAATTAGAAACTTCCTCCAAGATTGCAGATCTTTTGTGCATATTTGTGAGAAAGAGAACTTTTTACTGTTCTTTTATATATGAGATTTAATGAATTAGCTAATGTTCTAAGAGGTAAAACAAACTGTTCATTTGCACTTATATGTGCAAGTACAAAATACAATATTCATGTCCAAGAGAATCTAGAGGTATAATGGAGGGCTTTTAATTCCACTTTTAAGGTATCCTCATTCTTTCTAACATGGTATTCTTCCAAAATGCAATATTCCAAGTATGACATTCAGAGAAGCCCAGATGCGGTGTTGCATCTCTCTAGAACAGCCATGTTGAAAATTTGCCAAAGGACTGTCATCTTTGTAGACTTTGACTAATGAATCTTGGGGTATTTGAAACTGAAGCAGAGGCCATTTTATTTTCGTCCATTTCTTCTAGATTTTCATGATTCGCCCATTGGAAAAAAAAAATATTCCCTAGCAAATCCAAGAGCAGGTAGTCCTGCTCTACCAGACAGAGTCACCCTCTATTTGCTAATGGCTAGGAGGTACTCAAGAGTGGCAGTGGGTGCCATTCCTGGAGAACTGGAGGGGCGACTTGAACATAATCTGTAGTGCTTTGTCTATACCCTCGTTGAAAGATTTGTACAATGTAATTTCATTTTTTGAGTTGAGTATTTAGCTCTTTGAATCACCATGCATTGGTAATGAGACCTTGAACAAGGTCCTTGTCTTAGAGAGGAGCTGGCACTGTATAAAATAGTCATATAAGTTCATGCGTTTCCATCTGTTTCTCCAAATATGGGTGTTTCTTTACTCATCAAGTTATTAATCTTCTACTTAATATCACACTCAAGCTGAAACCTAATTATCCAAGTCCAGAACCACAGCATAATATTATGAAGACAAGTACATATATTACTTAAAGTTCTAGTAATAGCTTTAAAGGTTTATATAACTTGGAATCACCGTTTTGAATATTATTGGTAAAATTATGAAAAGCTGTTCTAGGATCAAAACACAATGGCATGTTGATTTCAGAGTAAAATGTGATCTTGCAATTGTAATTAGTATCTATCTCAAGAGCTATGGGTCATTATATATTATAATTCAATTACTTGATTAAATAGAGATAATCCTTTGTAGGTATCAGCTAATCTAATTCATGGCAATTTACATGGGCTAGACTTATTAAAGATATATAGTAAGAAATATTTAACATATATTTTTGCTAGCTTTAGAACTTAAAGATCATAATTTGCTCTGGCAGCACACACACACACACACACACACACACACACACACACACACACACACACACACACACACACCCTGTGGTTAGTTTATTCCTTGCTACTTTTACAATCAGTTACTGCTTTGGTGAAAGCCTAAAGCTTAATCCATTAAGAGCCATTCAGAACAAAACAAACAAACAAAGCTTTAACCACTTCAGTGACAACAGTGCAGAACCAACAAGCAGCCTTCTTAGAAAACCCTAGCAATTTTAGGATCAATAGCCTCATACTGGATGCTTCTAAGTGATAAAAGCTAGAACATTTGTGCTGCCAGGTTTTAGAGAATAAAACAAAACACAAAAGTGTCTGGGAAAGATAATTTGATAAGTTTAGTTTGGAAATACCCATGTAGTGCAAAGGGCTGACTTAAGTCCTGTCAACAGTCATGATGAAAACAAGCTAATTTAAATATCACCTTGCACTGAAAATTTTACCTGTATGTCCTGAGGGTTGAAACTTAAAATATATTTTAGTCTTTATCCAAGTTCTACTACTTGCAGCTTTATTATTACTCTTTCTAATTAATGTAAGTGAAATCCTTGGTATATCTACATTCACATCTATTTTTTTTTGAAAAGAAATCTTAGGTAATATCTCTATATTAAAGTATTTAGAAGAATGTTAGAGTCTACTTGATTCAAGGGTACAGTTTTAACAATAAAACTAACAAATACATTTATATATGAGAAGAGCAAAAACATACATTTTTTTCCCACAAGATTAAAAGCCTGCTCATTTCCTTTTAGAATTATTTCATTGTATATTATCCTTTGTGAAAAACCCATTAACTTCTTTTATACATCCTCAAGTCTTAAATAATACCCCAGTGCTGCAGAATCTGTTCCATGGAAAAAATCTACTGTCATTCCATAGAATAAAAAAGGCCTCCTACATCATTACATTATCCTTTTCAGTTTTATAAAACAATTTCACAATACTGTATCTCCTGTAGCTATAGTTTTTTAAATGACTTTACGTTTATACTTAATTATAAACTCAGTAAAGAAATAGGAGTATTATTTATTATTTATTTCAAAATGTCAACTGATTAGACTTTACCCACAAATTATCTGGAGGCATTAAATTATATACCTTCATAGGTAGTCAGCAGACACTTGGGATTGCCTGCAGTATGTTTACAAGCTAATTTGTTTACTGAATATTGTCTACTCGTTTACATTTCTGCTTTTTTTTTAAAAGCAGATCCTCACTGAAGAAATATGCTTAATATGAGGCATGAAAGAAATATTTTTTAGTTTTAAAAACTAGCATCAAATCAAAAGCAAAACAATCTCTTTGCTGAAATGTTATCAAATAACATTGACCATCAACATTTTACAGACTGAAGAAATAAATTACCCTGCAATACCATTAAAATGCATGATTTTCTTGTGTGTCAGGAATGCTGTGCAGTTTTGTCTGGATTCATTAAGGCGCTCACTGCATAAGTGCGTTGCCAACAGGGATGTGGGTGGCTGTAATGGCAGCCTGTAGGTTTGTATGGAAAACAAGTATGGCACAGTGAAAAAAATCCTTCTCTCACCCTACAGGTACCTGTACGGAGAGCTTGGGAGGCATTTCCATAGGCTCATTGTCAAGTGAAAGTTAAAGCCCCCACTCACTGGGAAGCAAAGGTAAGTCTGAAAAACCGCATTGAAGAAAAAGGAGAGGGGGTGGGGGTAGGGATGAAATCACCTAGCATTGAAGCAGCCTAACCAAGTGACAGACACGTAGACAACTCTCATGCTGCCAGAACAACACTCTGCACAGCCCACCAGCAAGCAATTTGTCACTGCGACAAGAATATCCTCCGCAATTTGGCATCAGGGTCCTTGGACAGCCAACTGCGCCTGTACAGCACGAGACGTGCTATTCGGCAACGGGAAAGATGGGAACCAAGGTTCTCGTTATGTCCAAACATGTTATTTTATGAAAAACATATCTTTTGTCATGATCAACACAGAGACAGAACAGTAGTAATTGATAATAACTGGGGACAAATAAGACAACAAATTGAGAAAATTATGTTCTTGTATGTTTTTGAGGTACCCTGAGTGTGGAGAAGATTTCAGGATGCTTGCTCTGTTTGTCTGGTATTTTATGGCACACTCCCACAGTGTTTCATAGAAATAATGAATCCATAGGTGCAAGAATGAACTGGGAAGATTTTTTTTTTGGTAGTAAACCATTTGCTTTTAGCAGAACATACTCTTTGCTTTGTTTTAGACTTTATGTGTTTGTGTATTGTGTGTTGATTAATATGTCGCTAAGTGCAAATCCTTTCTTACTGTCCTGATTTGAAATAAGACAAAGAATTCAAGGTAAGTTGGGTTATAAATGTGCAAAGGAAAGACCCTTTACTCTTTACATTGCTACTCTGGTAATCTATTATAAAAGTGCAGTAAAGGAGAGAAGCCAGGGGCATAGGATAAAGGTATCTGATAAATAAGCAAGTAGTGTTCCCCTTGCCAATTACTTGGCATCTTACTTTGTAATTAATGCCACAGTAATGAAAAAAGTGGTAGGCACGAAGATTGGGCCTTTTGTGCATTCTATACAGAATCAAACGCTCATAAAAATCTAGCTCAAAGCTAGCCTAGTTTGGCTCTTTCCACAATCAAACTTGCTAGAGAATTAGAACAATCCCATAGGGTGTGTGTGTGTGTGTGTGTGTGTGTGTATTGCAATGTATTATATAAGAGTGACATCAGGCAATTGTGGTATTGCTGTCTCTATCACACAGACAAGAGTGTCCTTCATTCCCCAGACATGATAGAAACTTCTACCCATTCTGCCAATATCTAACATCATGGTATCTATTATGTTGTTCACTAGTTGTCCTATGAAACACTTTAGCTAACTGCTACTGAAGTGGCTATGATAACTGCCTTGCAATGCCTGGTGCATTTCCCAGTAGCTTATAAATTTGTGCTTTATGGGAACTTTCAGGAAATACTAAAACTCCTTAAAAAGTCAATTATAAGTGAAAGTGACAGTACTAACAGGCATTTTTTTAAGAAGTAGAAAAGAATATAATTTAGGCAATTTTGATATCATTTGAAATATAGTACAAATTTCAAAAATACCCAGTTAATATTATAATAATTCTTCAAACATGAAAAATATATATATTTTTTTAGCATTACGTATGAACCGGATATTGGATGGTTTGGATTTGGGGGATTGGAGAAAGAGATGTTTAACTTTGGAAATGGTATTAAGAGTAGAGTATGTTGAGTAGCTACGTACACAAATGACTAAATGAAATGACTCAGAGTTATATTCTTTTAGGGGTAAAACACAAAGGGGAGAACAGGGAGGAATGTGAAGAGAGAATGTTCAAGGCTGGAGGGTACAAAATACAGTGGAGATCATAAAGAAAACTAACCCCTACTTTTCTAAGCTTTGCATGGGGTGTTTTCCTTGAAACTCCCATTTAAGTCAATGGGAATCATGCAGCTAAAACCCTGTGTAACTCTTTGACAATTTACTTCCTAGTGTCTGGAAAAAGAGTACTACCTACTAAGGGCAATTTACTCATTTTAGTTTGTGCCTTCCATACAAAGATGAATTTGATAGCCTATAGCAGGGGGAAAAGAGAGACTGCATTTAAGATTTTGTTATTGCAAAAGAAATCATCACTGAAAAATGTCGCCTAAACTCTCACCTTGTTTAGCAACAACAATAAACAAAGAAAAGCAATCCAGTGAAAGAATATGAAAAGAAGTATGGACTTGATTACAGGAAAAATGGTGATTGCTATATGAGGGTTTTTTTTTTTTTTCCCATTTTAAATTCTCAAGCTCTGAACACAATTGGAGGATAATAAGAATAGAGGACAATTCTTAAGACACCAAATTGAAGCTCTTGATTACTTGCTTTCTCCCATGCACCTCAAGTTGTACATATGTAAATATAGGTATGGTAGCCTTACGAAATCTTTAATAATACAAATACAGTGAAGGGGGGGCTACCATAGCTTGTAGTTATGGGTAGAAATATAGGTAAAATGACAGATATTTATCCTGCTGTAAGCAATAACTAAATAAATGTATCCTCTATATAATATTATTTTTGAAAGCTATAGACTGTGCATGTTAAAAAGTACATGCTATTTATAATCTCTTTCATGAACTTGGAAACAGAAAACTAACACTGGCTTTCAGAGTCTTTATTTTTATTATAAGGCTCTGTATTTCTTTACTCTCAAGTGAAATGTCTATTTAGGTGCTTTACTGATATAATTCTTATAACTGTACAACCATATAATAAGCTTATGTGGGCTGAAGATACAGCTCTTGTGTTTTCTGAGTCTCTTCTCTGTGATTTGTTTTCTGACTTTTCCTTTGGAGGGTGAAGAAATAAGACACTACATGGCTCTGCTTTTTAGTGCATGGATCAGAGACACACCTATGAACAACTGCCTACGCAAGTTGATTACTGGGCAATATAATTTCTCAGTTTTTATGGGTAAATGAGTGCTTCTCGCCATGGACCTAGCTTGTGCATCAATTTAGGTAAGCATACTGCTGCAGCAGCCTTGAAACTATTGCTCTCTGATTGTACCAATTAGCAAATCCTGAACTTTACCACCAGGAAAAGACATAGCTCCCCATTTGTGAATGCCTGGCTTTTGAGAATTAGAGTAATTATGTCACCAAACCTACCATTGATTTTAAGATAGACATCTCAATAATTTTGTAAGACTAAAAACCTTTCCAAAAGCACACTGATATTTTTATAGCAGAAATAATACATAGGGATGAATACAGTGATTTGATATGTGAGAACATTTAAGAGAGAGAGATACTTTACTTGAACAGAATTTAGATGTGTTTCTGGGCTGAGTCTTTGATTATAAATTTCACGTTGGAGGGTTTTGACTGTGTGAGAACTTCTGAAATCCGATTTCCTTGGAGAAGGGTGTTGAGAATTCACAAAATAATAAAAAGCATGTGCTGTTATTAAACTAGATTATGGTACTATTGTAAAATCATAGACAATGATAAATTTAAGACATTAAAATTCTCTAAGTTGTAATTTTAAAACTCACAACTGGTTCTTACATCCCAGGCCATTCATCGTTTGTGACCAGATCACATATCCTTAACCAAATACAAATTAAAAGATTTTTGTTCACAAATTAAACCTGAATTGAATTTAGCACACAAAGCTCTTTAGTTATCCATTAAGGTTTTGTTTTTAATTTTTTTCTTCTTACAGTGTTTTTATAACCAGCAAGAGTAAGTTAGTAACAGTATTTAAGGCAAAATAAAGTCAAGTATTACAATGGCAATGTCATTCACAATGTTATAGAAACTTGTTTTCCTCCTATATTATAGTGACATTGTTTCATTTTGGGCAAGAAACTGAATAATCATTAATACATTCCATGGAATCATAGATGTATAGGATTATATATTCTAGGTCTCTCATTTTACGAATTATCTTTGCCATGATCTGAATGAATAAAGTATTTTAATTCAAAACTAATCTCTGTTTACTTCAGGCTGGTTTTGCTAGAAATTTACTATGAATCAACGTTTGAAAGCACTGATGTTTAAGACAACTTTCAGTATTCACTTTTCTTCATATCTCCCTACATATAGTTAAGAAATTATTGTGACTTTGAAATGACATCTATGCAGTCATTTTGTAGTATGTAGGAGGGGAAGACATACAGAAATAATATATTGTCCCTTGCAATATCTCAAAATCATGCATTTAGTTTCCAGGATACACACACACACACACACACACACACACACAGTCTGCTTTTCTTTTAGCTCAATAAGCACATTTTGTATATATTTGCCCTAAAACATTTTCCCTGTCCCGGGCATGCTGTTTCATGAACTGATTTTATCACCTGTACAAGAGCATTTTATAAATGTTCTCACTAAGAAACCAAATAAATAAGTGTATAGTCAAATTAATTATTGGTTATATTCATAAGGATGAGTTTATTTACATTATTTACTGTGACCGCATTTGTCTTTTCTTGTCCTTTTTTATCTTCATTTCCTCATGCATGGCACTTGAACAGCCTTCTATAACTAAAATATATTTGGAGAGCTAAAGTGTGGAGGAAGATAATTTTGGGGTAAGGGCATGGTACTGTTAACACTGTTGATTCTCTGGCCCCAAAGATCTTTGGGATTGTTCATTGTTCATATGGTAAATTTCTGATGCTCCACTTCAAAAATCTGAGGCCTGAACCCTTCTTTGCTATGTCTAAGAAAAGGAAGCCACTATATAATAGGCTGAATAGTCTGGAGCAAAAGGTCACCCAATATTACATGTGCTTGTTTCGGACCAAAGCATGGGAAAAATCCTCCCAAGCAGTGTTAAGTTGTCTCCCCTTTCATTGGTGTGTGTGTGTGTGTGTGTGTGCAACTTTAACCTTAAGGGGTTTCAAGCACAGGTATTGAAAGAGGAAGAGGACTTTTAAGGGGAAATGAGATCTGGAAATGTTTCAAAGATACCCTAAACAAGACAGGAGAAAATCTGTTTCCAATAGTAAGAATTTTGAGGCTTAAAAGTGATGGTGCAGAATGAAAAACGTTTTTTACAGTTCCAAAGTACGTAACAAAGCAAGGCAGTGGTTCAGGTGAAATGCAACATAATTTTCATAATTATTTAAGTGTGAAAGCACATAATTGGGTTCATTCATGGCCTTTCAAGTGACAGTGTTGGGCAATGGAAAAACCAAGAAGATATTTGTCTGATTTTTCAGTATCATGCCATATAAATCTGAGCAAGTCATTTCAACTGTTCAGGGCCTACATAGGTACAAAATGAAGAGGATTCTAACACTATTAACATAAGAAGGAATGCAAGATTTGTGATTATTTCTGATGCCTGGTGTTTTCATTGTTGTTTCAGCTCTTAGTATATTCTGTTTATTGTGATAGTGTCATTCATTTACTCATTTGTTCAAAGATAATTACTAAGTATTGACTAAAGGGCATGGCTATTCTTGCTATCAGAGACTAGTAAGATAAAGTTTCCAACTTTTAAAATATTCATAGTCTGCTGAATGAAGCAACAAACCAAAATTAACAGCACAATATAGTAAGGGTTATGATAAAGGCACACCAACATTTCTATGGGAAGTCAGAAGAGGAGCTTCTAATTTTGCCTCAGAGAGACTGGAAGGCTTCATAGAGGAGGTGATCACTCAACTAGATTGATGGTAAAAATGGGACCACTTTAGTTTCTTGCCAATAGACCAAAGATTGCCGCAAGAGAACTGAGTTAATTTGTGTTGTAAGGCTCTTGGCTTTAAAACATTCCTTTTTTTTGTGTGGCTTTAAAAATTTGCATTATTGTGAAGTTCTGCTTCTGCCAATTAGTTTTGATACTGGGTTTTCTTTCTTGTCTTTTTTTATGTTACACGGGAAGGAAAAGGGAAACAGTAACTACTAAATATGTGATTGATATGACTACTCGCTACCTATTCAAGACCTCTATTTTTTGAATGGTGTGTATGAGTGCATGCATATGCGTGCTCATGTATGATAAAATAAACATAAGTGAATATGTGAGACTTTCATGGTATCTTTTGAGATAATAGGAACGATGCTGGAATAACAAACTCAAATAGGGAAACCTCCGCTCAGATTGTTTTAAATATTTGATGGGATTCGAGGGCTTTCCAAGAACAGCTAAATATATAAGCATTTTTTCTTTTCTATTATAGAATAGAAAGGATCGTGTTAGAAGGACTCTCTTTCTAGCAGGTGTGACAAAGAAACAGGTAGCAGGAGGGCTTGGTACATAGAAAATATTTGAAACAAAATCAGAATTTAATGACCTAGGCCAGTGTTTCTCAAACTATAATGTGCATAAGAACCACCTGGAGAACTTGTTAAAGTACGGTAGGCCGGGGGTTGGATTGATAAATTTTCATTTTTTATAAACTCACAGGTGAGGCTGATGCTGCTGGTTGAGGATGACACTTGGAGAACCTCTAATCTAGACCAGTGCTTCTCAAATTTAATCTGTATATGAATCGCCTGGGGATCCTGTCAGATTGAAGATACTGATGCAGTAGGCCTGGGGTACATAGGAAAATTTGCATTTTGAACAAACTCAAAGGTGATGCTGATGCTGCTGGTCTGCAGATCACACTGTGAGAAGCAAGGCCTTAGGTGATTTCCTACATTATGAGTCCAAGTCATGTGACATGGCCTGAGGATTTCAGAAAATAATAAGATCAAATAACAACTTCAAGTTCATTTCCTAAGCAAATAAGATTGTATCCTTACCAACAATAACTAATAAAGAATTAATTTTTTTATATATCATGTGAATAATATTACAACCCCACTGAGAATTATTTTCTAAGCTCCTGTTCCCCGTATAAAATACTTGCCCTGGTTACTGTAAAAGTTAGGTGAAACATAGGTTTCTTCTTTTAAGTAGCTTCTATAACTACCTTGGCCATGTATTAAATTTGCATTATATTTCTCTAATTATGATAAGTTGTGTGTGAGTACATAAGGTAAAAATGGATTGGTCTAATATGTCCAAAAGAAAATCTTAGAAATAGTACTATTCAAGTTGTGTTATTTAGCCACCCCTCTTGTTTAAAAATTCTGTTTAGTTAGACAAGTTCTACTTACATAAAGCAAAGGTTGAACTAAATCTAGTGAAATGAGCTGGAAAATATACTATTTTTGATCAGATAACAGTCCCTGGTGGATTATATGGATGTGGGTGTGAAAGAGCCTTACTGGTAGGTGTTGGCTGTCTTCCACCTACATTTTCTTGGTAACTGATAATTCTCCATTCCCTCTCTTCTGTGTAGACCTTTTAAAAATAGGGGAATGAAGTAATGGCAGTATATTAAGGAATTTGAAGTACAAATTTCCAAGAGAATATTCAAGTAAAAAAATGCAAGGGATAGCATCTGTAGTATATACTTTGGCCAACTTTGAGTCATTTTAGGCACCCTAGGGATACATATATTTCTATTCTCCTTATGCCCCTCCCATTCACAAATTTTCAAGTGATATGAAAGTGTTAAATTTAATGACTCAACACAGTTTGAGTAAATTTCTCAATTCTCAGTTTGTTTATTGTTTTGGTGGACTTGATCAAATATGGGTAACTGATCATGTTAATGCAAATGCCCAAACCCTCGGCCAAATAAATGTAAATATACTTAAAGTATTAATATAATTTTTAACAATTTTTTTGTCTGGGGTGTGTGATTTTTGTATTATCATTTCTGAGGATAAACGACTGTCCTTATAACAATAATAGATGGTCCAGTGCTTTAGTCATTTCTACTCCTTCCCATTTTCCAAGTATGTTAACTTCAATCCACTCACCAAATCAGACTATTCCAGGAAAAAATTTTACTTGCAGGATATTTGACTTCTTAAAATACTGCACTTGTGTCTTACTATATAACCAAATGAAGTTTCAAACAATATAATTTTAAAATGTAGATGCTTGGGATAGAAGAGCAGTGGTTCTTAACCTTTGTGGAAATACCTCTTTACAGAAAATGCTCATAAGTACACACAAAGAAATTTTGCATACAAAGTAGTGCATATTTACTGGCCTTTTGAAGGAAAATTAACAACTCTGATCTTGATAATTGAGGTGAAGTTAACAAAAATGCCATCTTTTTTCTCCTTTCTTACATAGACATTGATACCAGATGGATCAATAGACTGTTTTTCTAAATACATCATTTTGTTTTTATTGTGTAAACCTTGCCTTACAAATAAGCCTTTATACTGATTTGTAACATGGAAGCAAGTGGACATCTGGCTTCTGTGAAAAATATGATTCACTCATTTGCATTTTTAAATTCCATTCATTCCATTTTTAAATTGTTCACTTGTCCTCTTTGCTCTTTCTAAAAGCAACTCTTCTTCGCTCTCTTCAATTTTAAATACCCACAGAATTTATGTTACTTATAGTTCAGAACATCATCTCTGTAAAATTTTTAAATGAAAATCAATATTCAAGGTCCACAGCATGTGTAAATCCACAATATCTAGGTAAGGGCGAAGTTAATTGAAAACCAGCAAGGAATTTGGGTGACAAAAATCAGTTTACTCCTAGTACTTTTTAGTGGTCTTGGAGGGCTTTGAAATATCTTTCAAAGATCAAAATACTAATGAATAATTTATCCTTCAGGTTGGTTTTATTTCTTCAAAAAATATTTTGGGTACATAAAGGTGTTTTTGTCACTAATGATACACTGTAAACAAATTCTGGGAAGAAAGATGATAATGATATTCAGTTACTAATAAAATATTGTGTGCAGCAATAGTTTTTGTGAGCAAAAATGGAATTTGAAACCTGCAACATTTATTCATTAATTTAAGTGCGAGTCCTTCCTCTTTATAGTGACAAATCCAGAATCTAATAATTTTCACAATGTTGAAATCTCGTAATAACCAAGAGCAGAAGAACTCAAGTTCCATTCCAATTTTAGGTAAAATTTCTCATGAGTGTTTTATTCCTCATCTTACGTAATTGGCCTTTATAGAAGCCCAGCATTTCAAAATGGTAGTGTTGAATATTAAAATAGTTAAAGTTAATCTCTTTGCATATTGGATATTTCTCTCTAACTAGTTATGTCCTGGAAAAATGTCAGCGTGTGTGTGTGTTTGTGTGTGTGTGTGTGTGTGTGTGTGTGCATGTGTAATGAAAAGATTTTCCTCCAGTTGAGTGGAATAGCTGATGGGTCTAAGACTAGGTAATGGAAATGTATAGTCATGGTAGACAAAGATGAGAGAATGAGAGAAGTTAGTCCATAATGGTCTTCAGCTATGAATTTTGGACTTGATTCTGAAAGTATACCAGAAGATATTGCTTTTCTAAGAACATCAACCACAAGAGTGTGAAGGAGATTTATGTAGGAACATACAGAATGGACATTAGCGAGGTAGAGATGGGAAACTGGAACCAAGAAGACCAGGTAGTTGAAGTTATCAAGCTCTGAGCTTGTGTGCTATCATTTATAATTCATGTTTCATTACAGATGTTCTTTGCTAACATTGTACAATTTAGAAAATTTTGGAAGAACATACTGGATTTGAAATTAGAAGTGAATTTGGTTAAATTTCCCTGCCTGGATTTCCTGACAGCTATCACATTGAACTAAGTCAAATTTCCATTTAGGGTTTAGTGCCTATAATTGGGGGGAATAAATGCTTGTTTTAATGATTTGGTCCAAAAAACTGTTAGAGAATGAGAGCCCCTTTTCCTGATGGCAAGGCATTATAAACCTGTTTGAGACAAACTGGAGAGTTTTAGAAGCTAGAATCATAGATGTAGGTCACTCCTAGAACTGTTTATACACTAAAGAAGTTGATCCTTAGAGTAGCCTGAAACATAATCAGAAAGACTAACATGATTCTGGTGACGTAAGGCAAACTGGTCCCATAAATCATATCAGAAATAACTTCTGTTTTGAGGAGGATGAGATGTACTGTCATCAGGACACCCACTAGATCTTTTGAGGCGTTGTTACTACTTTCACATATATTGCATGGAAGTTTAATATGAATGCACAATCTCCAGTTCCTTTAAGAACAAGAAGCAGTGTTCCTCTCTCTGCCACTGATGCCACTGTCAGAATTCAGGATCAGAGGCTACCTTTTCTCTCTTTAAAGGAAATTTAGCTGCCCTCTTGGTGAGAGAGAGTAAAGCTGCGTAAGGTGTTGAATGCCGATTAGCATGTCAGTCAGGCTGTCTATCTGATATAATCGAAAGAATTGAAGGAGCCTTGAAAAAAACAGGTGTGGAGAGAAATGTGGACAGCTGTCGAAAGCATTTTGTGTCTGGAACAAACGTTCATGGACTTCTCCACTGAAGGCGATACTAAAAAGCTAGTTTCTGAAAAATGGCTAGAGTAGTCTGTGTCTGGTAGATTAGGTCAAAGGAGAAATTGGATGTTTGAGTTGGCAGGTCACAAAACAAGTACTGAATCAATCAGTTGTCCTCTTTTAGTAAAAATCCAGATGGGTTTTGGCTGTGTTTTTAGTTCATTCTGCCTCACTTGTTAGATGGGATAATGGTATCAGCTCCTCCCCACTTGGTAGTTATGTAGCCATAATACAATAAGATAATTATTTCTCAATATAATAGTTTTTTAGATTTAGGGAAAAATTACAAGCACATGAAAATCCAAGATATAAGTATGCTATAGTGCTTTATAATGTCTTTCATTTGGAGTTCTTATTACAAAGGTATTTATAAACAGAAGTCCTTAACTTCTATTTGCCATTAGTAAAATTGAAGATCAATTGAAGTCTTCATGAAGCCAGTGTAGAACCCACAGCTATGGAACAATTTATTGGTACAACTGGTCAGTAAAGAACATGAAAAGGCAAAGCCAAAACTTTTCTTCTGAAGCCTATTTTCTCTCTTATTTTATTTCATTCCAGTACAATTAACATACGGTGTTATATTCATTTCAGGTATACAGTATAGTGATTCAACAATTCTATATATAGAATATATTTGTATTCTATAAATTCTATATATTATTCAGTGCTCATTGAGATAAGTGTACTCTTAATCCCCTTCACCTATTATATCCACCCCCCACACACCCCCTCCCCTCTGGTAACCATTAGTTTGTTCCCTATAGTTCAGAGTCTGCCTTTTGGTTTGTCTCATTTTTCTTTGCTCATTTTGTTTTGTTGCTTAAATTCCACATATGAATAAAATCATATGGTATTTGTCTTTCTCTGACTTATTTCACTTAGCATTATACTTTTAGATCCATCCATGTTCTTGCAAATGGAAACATTTCATTCTTTTTTATGGCCGAGTAATCGTCCTTCATCACATCTTGTTTATCCATTGATAGACACTTGAGCTGCTTCCATAATTTGGCTATTGTAAATAATGCTTCAGTAAACACAGGGGTGCATATATCTTTTTGAATTAGTATTTTTGTATTCTTTGGGTAAATAACTAGTAGTGGAATTACTGTGTCATATGATAATTCTATTTTTAATTTTTAAAGAAACCTCCATACTCTTTTACACTAGTTTGCATTCCCACCAACAGGGTACAAGGGTTTCTTTTTCTCCACATTTTTGCCAACACTTGTTGTTTCTTGTGTTTTGATTTTAGCCATTCTGACAGGTGTGAGGTGATACCTCATTGTGTTTTGATTTGCATTTCCCTGATAATTAGTGATGTTGAGCATCTTTTCATGTATCTGTTGGCCATCTGTATGTCTTCTTTGGAGAAATGTCTGTCTTTTGAAGTCTATTTTCATTACCATGTAATTATTTGTTTTGTGTCAAGTAAATGTTTCATTGAAGTAAAACACATGTTCAAAAAATGCACGGATTTAAGCATACATATTATTGAATATTTGAACACATATTTAATAAGTGAACACATCCATGATTTAAAGGAATAGAATAATATTGGCATATAAGAAATTCCCCTTTGTCCCATCTTGTCACTACCTCCAAAAAGAAATCACTATTTTAATTCTTATTTGCTCTGATGGATTTTATATATATAAGTAGCAACATATAGTATGTACTTTGTTATATCCATGCTGTAAACAAACGTGGTGTAATTGCAGTTCATTTATTTTCATTGCTGTAGAGCATTTCTTTGTGTGAATATACCAAAAATCATTTTATCCCTACTTTTGATGGACATGGTCATTTCCAATTTCTGGCTTCTGTTGATCTTCTCGTAAGTATTTTGGATGTATAAGTATACTTTCCTGCTAAATATATACCTGGGAGTGGAAATAGTATAGTGAGTAAGGTATTTTCAGCCGTGGTAGATTTGACCAGTTTTCTGAAGTGATTATGCCATTTTGTGCTTACACCAGCAATGTATGATGTGCTTCCAGAGTTTGGTGTTATACTCTTTTTAAGTTTAGCCATTTTGGTGGGTATGTAGTAGTATGTCATTGTACTTTTAATTTGTTCTCTTTTGGCAACTGATAAGTTTTGGCTACTTTCCCTTTGTTTATTGGCTGTGGGATATTCTCTTTTATGAAGTATTGGTTCATAAATTTTTCTTTTGGGTTTTCTATCTTTTTTTCTTATGTTTTTGTGGTACTTGTTAAATTCTGCATATATGTCCTTTGTGAGATAAAAGCTTTTCAACTATCTTTTTTTCCAGTATATAGTTTGCCTTTTTCACTTTCTTACTGGTGACTTTGGATTAATATAATCTTTTAATTTTGAAGTAGTCTTTTCCTTTATGATGAGCACATTTTGTGTCCTGTTAAAGATGTCTTTACCCCAAGGATGTAACAGTATCCTCCTATTTTTGGGGAAATGATATTTTCACCTTTTATTTTTATATCTATGGATCATCTGATTGATTTTTGTGTGTGCTATAGGGAAGGAATCAGTTATAATTTTTCCTTATGTATAGTCAGTTGGCTAGTGCCATTTCAGTTTTGTAGTTCAGTATCACATTTTTCATAAATCAAGTGACTATGTGTATGTGTAGATTGTCATTAGATTCTTTTTTTTTCCCTTGTGCACTAAGCTGTCTTAATTATACTTTGTAGTAAGTCTTGATTTCTAGTAATGTATATCCTTTGATTTTGTTCTTTTTCAAGATGCTGTTGTTATTCTTATCCTTTTGCATTTAAAATGATCTTGCTAACTTCTACATTTAAAAATGTTTGCTAGAATTTTGATTGGGAGAAACGCTATGCTTTTAACATTGTATTTGTTTATAAACATGGTAAATCCTTTCATTTATAGTTTTAATAGTCTTATTTAATTTCAGTATTTCACAGTTTTATGGGTAGAGGTCTTATACATGTTTTGTTAGATTTTTTCTTAGACATTTGCTTTTTTTGGATGCTATTTCAAATTGTATGTATATTTTTTAGAATTTCATTTCATAATTTTCAGTGGTCTATAGAAATAATTGACCATTTTTCCAGTTCCCTTGCTTAATTCATTTACAAATTCTAATGGTTTTACTCTAGAAAACTTTGGATTTTATAAATATACAGTTATGTCATTTGTAAATAATGCTATATTTCTCTCCCTTTCTCAGCCTTATATCCCTTATTTCTTTTTCTTCCTTATTACTTTGACTAGATGTTGAACAGAAGAGGCACTAATGGACATCTTTGTTTCTTTCTCAGTTTTGTGTGTTGAGGGGGGACGTTTCTTTGTTTACTTGCACATGATATGTACTATAGGTTTTTAATAGGTACCTATTAACAGATTAAGGAAGTTTTGTCTGTTCTTAAAAGTGTGCTGGTTAATTTCCTAATATACATGGGTTTTTCACTTATCTTTGTAAAAAATTGTTTTCTAATCTAATAGCAATGAGGTCAGAGAATATGCCATGATTTCAATTCTCTAAAATGTATTGAACATATACCAACATTGATAAAATGTGGTGTATTTTGGTATACATTCCATGTGTACTTGAAAGAATATATATTCTATCTTATTTGAGGACAGTGTTCTTTTTTTTTTAAGATTTTATTTATTTGAGAGATAGAGAATGCAAGTGGGGAAAAGCAGAAGGAGAGGGAGAGGGAGAGGGAGAGGGATAAGCAACCTCTGTGCTGAGTGTGGAGCCCAATGTGGGCTTGATCCCAGGACACTGAGATGATGACCCGAGCCAAAACCGAGTCAGATGCTCAACCAACAGAGCCACCCAGGCACCCCAAAGACAGTGTTCTAAATAAGTCAGTTAGGTCAAGAGTATTTATTTTATTGCTGAATTCTTCTATGTCCTTATTGTTATTTTGTCTATTTATTATATTATTATAAGAGAGGTATTACAATCTTCCAATATGATTTTTGATTTGTGCATATTCTATTTCTGTCCATCTTATTTTGCTTCATATATTTTAAAGCAATGCCATCAGATATATATAAATTTAAAGTTGCTATATTTTCCTGATGTATTAACTCTTTTATCATTAGAAAATGCCCCTCTTTAGCTCTAACAAGATTACCTACCTGAACGTCTACCTTGTTTTATGTCAGTGTGGCCACACTAGTTTTCTTTTGTTTAGTATTTGTAAGATATGTTTTCTGTCTCTTATTTTCAACTCCTTGTGAATTTAAGGACATTTTTTTAATAGCATAGAACTGGGCTTTTTTTTTTAATCATTGGATGTCTTTGTCTTTACAGTGGTGTATCTATTCCATTTATGTTTAATGTAATTGCTGATACAGTTGAGTTTATATTTACTGTCATACTATTTATTTCTTGCTTTCTCCATAATTTTCATTTTACTTTTCTTTCTTTCCTTATCTTTGATTAACCAAATATTCTTAGCAATCCATGCCCCCTCCCCTAACTCCTGGCTAGTTTGGTAATTATGCCTAACTTTTTTTTTTTATTGATTACCCTAGAGATTATAACTCACATCCTTATTATATGACCATCTATTTTAAATTTGTACTTTCACTACTTCCCAGACAATGCAAGGTACACAGAATACTTTATCTCCATTTACCCATTTCTTGGCTTTTGTAGTATTGCTGTCAAACATTTCAATTCTAACTATATTTTAAATCACAAAATGTTATTTCTTTTCAGTTTTAATATCCATTTTGATGTATAAGCATACTTAAATTTTCCTTTGTTCTTTATTCTTCTCTGCATTTCTCTGTTTACTTCTGGATTCATTATTGTTCTGCTCCAAGAAATCTTTCACTATTTAATGTAACTCTACTGCTATGAATAATCTTAGTTTTTGTATTTTTATTTCACCTTCACTTTTTGAAGGACATCTCATCTGGGTATAAAATTCTAATTTAGTAGGATTTTCTTTCAGCACTTTAAAGATACTTCATTATCCTCTGGCTTCACTGGTTTTTTTCACTTCTTTTAAAGTAATGACTTTTTCACTCATGGGGAACATTAAACTCTTTGTAAGATTTTTACCTGTTTTATGCTGAAGAAACTGAGTGTGGTTTTCTCTGTGTAATTTTTTTTTTTTTTTTTTTTTTTTTGTATTTACATGCTTGGGTTCATAAGACATTCTGGATTTGTGCTTGGAGCTTTTCTTCAGTATTGAAAAGTTATTGGTAATAGTCTCTTTAATACTGTGTTTACCACATTCTCCCTCTCCTCTCTTCAAGGACCCAAATTGCATATATGTTAAACCTTTTTAAATACAACCCACATATATCTTTTGATCTTATCTGTACTTTCCATTTATTTTATCCTCCATGCTTCAAGACTATACTTTCAGGGATCATTTCTATAGTTTGTTCTCCTCCATGCTTCAGTCTGGATATTTTCTAATGATCTATCTAGCTCTGTAAGCAATCCTTGAGCTCTTTCCAAACCATTGTTAATCCTATATTTTGAAATCTAAATTTGTTACTGTAATTTTTTAAATCTAGATCTAAATTTTTAGAACTAGAATTATTTGTTTTGTTTTGTTTTGTTTTGTTTTTGTATGTCCCAGTTGTATGGTAAGATTCTTTGGCTTGTTTAGTTCTTGAACATATTGATCTATTTATCTTAAATTCCATGTCTCATAATTCTTATGTCTGTGTCACCTATGGGTCTGTTCTATTGTGTAGTTCTTTTGATATTTTTTTTATACGACTGTAATTTTTTTTTTTTTTTTTTTTTTTACTGAATCCTAGACATTGTATTAGATTGTAGGAACTGATTTCTGTTATCTCATTCTAGAGAGGATTTACATCTTCTGGCACGTAACAAAAGGACAGAAAATATCAACCTAATGATGAATTGAGCTGACTGGAGGTTGATTTTCTATCTTTGTAATGGTTGGTCTTCCCCTTACTCATCTATCTCTAAAGGAACAGCTTTCCAGGTTTTCAGCTAAGAGGCTTCCCAGGGCCATGAGAATGCCTGTACTCTGTCCTGCTTTATATTTGCTTTCTGCTTGGCTTCTTAGTGTAATGATCAATGCAGCTTTATTGGTAATTTCTTTGAAGAGAAGAGATTCTTCCTTTTTGGGAAGCTCTAGAGTCCTCAAATGCCTTGATAGCACAAAACTTTAGTTTTTGCCTTTTCTGCGGGTAGTTTTGCCTCTACCTGCTTTCTCATCTCCTTGCCCTAAGCCAAGATTTGGCATATGCCATGAGAAGAAAATAAATATTTAAAAAATTTGGTTTGTTTTAGTAAGCTCCCTTTTCTTCAAAGGTTTGCCTCTCAAATCCTGGCTGTCTCAGCAACTCTCCAATACCTGCAAGCTTATGTCTGTATGTTATTCATCTTTTCCTAATTGCCCTCAAGGTCTTTGATCTACTATAAGCTGCTCTAAAAAAATACATTTTTAAAAAGATTTATTTATTGGGTGCCTGGGTGGCTCAGTTGGTTAAGCAACTGCCTTCGGCTCAGGTCATGATCCTGGAGTCCTGGGATCGAGTCCCGCATCAGGCTCCCTGCTCAGCAGGGAGTCTGCTTCTCCCTCTGACCCTCCCCCCTCTCATGTGCTCTCTCTCTCTCATTCTCTCTCTCAAATAAATAAATAAAATCTTAAAAAAAAAGATTTATTTATTTGAGAGAAAGAGAGCATGATTGGGAGGGACAGAGGGAAAGGAAGAAAGAATCTTAAGCAGACTCCATGCTGAGTGTGGAGCCTGATGCAGGGCTCAGTACCATCACCCTGAGATCACGACCTGAGCTGGAGCCAACCAAGAGTCAGAGGCTCAACTGACTGTGCCACCCAGTCACCCTGTCTGTATATCTTTTTTAGAAATGAGGAGATTAGCCAAGATTGAATGATATCTTTTTCATATTAACAATTTGTTTTAAAATAAATTATTAAAAATTCTATATCGCTTTATATTATAAGGAGCTCCACTAACTTTTTGAGCATCCTTTCTTGAGTATGTACATTGTGAATCTGAATTCAGATAACTTTCCTTTATCATTTAAAATATTTGTTATACACTTTATTTTATTCATATTTTTTAAAGATTCATCTATTTCAGAGAGAGAACGACTGGGGGGAGGGCCAAAGGGGGGGGGAGAGAGAGAGAGAGAGAGAGAGAGAGGATGCTTGAGCAGACTCCCTGCTGAGCATGGAGCTTGCCATGAGCTTGATCCCAGAAACCTGATATCATGACCTGAGCCAAAATCAAGAACCGTCCGCTTAACAGAGTGAGTCACTGAGGTGCCCCAGTGTTATACTCTTTAGAAGCCTCATTATGTTTTCAGATATTAATAAGTCAGAATTTTCATATGTGGTACTTTAAAGTGATAAAAAATAGGAGGAAAAACATCCCTCAGGGCATCACAATAGTTGGTTCATGGGGGACAAGTATATATAGGTCTTTTAAAATAGTCAATAACTAAGTTCTCTTGAATGAAGCTCAAGAAATCCATTCAGTAATATAATGAACACTGAATATGTTAGAATGGATTTTGAATTTTAGAATCATAGGTTTCAATTGTTAAGAATTGATGTAAGTATTAATCTAAAACCTTTCAAAGGTGAAGTGAGGCTTATAAACCCTTACTCAAGAACCAGACATTAGGAAAACCCTATGTTACATGAAAGATTTTTGGAACTGATATGTTTAGCACCTGTTTCCTTTCTGACATTGCATAATCACTATCTGCACCAAAGGCCCATTACACATGTTTCATTAAGACCATGGCTGGTCTTTCCTTTGTATATTAGTATTTGCATTCTCAGGGAGGTCTAATTCCATGTTTTCCTTCCCATTCTCCCATGTAACTTTACCTGAGCTGTATCTTATCTACTTAAGGACTGCATTATCAAATAGTTGGTCTGATAAACTGATATATGATAATAAGATAAATGTTTCAAGTGGCAAGCTTTAAACATCTCAGTCAAAATACTTCATTATAACAGCTCTTGAATAAAATAATCTTAATAGTATTCTGTTATATGTACATTTTCAAAGAAAAAACATTGCTTTCTTTTCAGTAAGCATTTGCATGAGTTTTTAAACTACAGCTTTCTGGTTATAAACATATAGATTTGAATAAGTTCTAAACATTTTTTTTTCCCCTCAACCAATTCAAACCTAGAGGGTATAGTGTAACAACTGTCATAGTAATTAAGATATTCTTTTGCTTTGAAACTTTTCTTTCAACTAAGGTAGCATCTGGTTTTCTTTATTTTGACAATTGCAGTTTTCCAGTTTCAGGACTTTTTTACATTATCCTTCAAATTAAGGTTGCATAGTGTCTGCCAGTTTTCATGGTTTGCAAGTATAATACCCATTGGATGTTTTTATTGGAAATTACAGATTTTTGTTTTATACACTAAGTTTTTAGGAGTGATATAATTTGTAAGTCCATGAAAGAATGAATCCATTTTCATTCAGGTCTCTAAATTATTTTATTGCCTCTGTTCTACAAAGATACATTTGTCTCAAGGGTGTTCAAGGTGGCATTAGAAAACAAACAGTATATGTGTTGCCACTTGTATGTAAAAACAGTTTTGTAGATATTTTACATGAATTGGGAAAAAACATGAAAAGGAAAATGGAAATATTATTATATTGCTCATGGCCTTTATCCTCAAACTTTACTCTCTTAATATTATCATAAGCCTTATTTTCAGATTATTCCTTTTATATAAATTATCAACAGTATACCAGTATCACTGTGATTACATTATTATTCTCTTTTATATATCATTAAACACCTTACTACTTAATTATGGTCTCTAAAGGGTGTTAATATAAAAATGTTGTGACTTCAAAACATTGAAAATTCCTGGTCTAGCTGTTATAACACCATGTCCACAAGATATAGCTATATGCCTGTTTTATACTGCACTTATGTTTAAATTTAATGCCAACATTTCATTGCTAAGAAACATGTTAAATGAGGATGGAGATGCCATATTTATTGAAGGGCACATCTACATTGGCAGGTGTTTTCTGAATTAAACATTTGTTTCAGATAATATTTTATTCAGGAGCATCTTATCAGCCAAAATGTTTTCTCTCTTTTTTTTTTTTTTCAAGTTTTGAAAATTCCAGTTTCCTCACCCCATATTCTAAGCTGGAAATGTTTGGGAAGAAATATTCTTTTCCTTTGGTCCCAAATGCTTCAAAACTCTCATTTCCTCAGTGAAAATCTTTAGTCCAGGGTTGGTATTCACACAGAATATTTCAGCTCTTCAGACACTGAACTTTATTTTCCAAATGTTTTTCTTTAAAAATAGGCTTTTAAATTGGAGATTCTCATTTGGAAATAGTTGAAAGACTAAGCGTGCAGGTTAAGGTGAAGGGACTGGAAAAGCACCATTTAGAGTAGGACACTTGTCTAAAACGATTTTCATAGTACTCTCAGAAAGATGAGTGATTGAGGTTCTCTAAGACACTGACTGCTGACAGTGTCTGGAATTAATACATTTAATTCTAAATCTGTGCAATTTGACCTTAATTTTTTGTGAACAAAAGTTACACTTTGCACTAATTTGCATTGATGCTACTTTCATTTTAAATTGGAATTTTTTATCACCATCCATCTGTAAGATACCTCCTGTTACTAATTTCTGACGTGGATTCCCTCATTAATATGAGATTCACAATTGCATAGATTAAGTTATCTGATCATATCTGGCTCATCCCATGTTTTATCATTCTGTTCCTATATTTGATAGATAGTGATTTAACTGTAACAATGTTAGTATATAAAGATAATGAGTCAGATACTAATATTGGAAGAGTAAAATTTTAATAATATATCTGTTGACATGTTATTTTACAGGATTTAAAATTTCATTAGGTGCAGTTTTCTCTTTTAGCCATTTTAATAGAGTAGAAAATGTAAATCTTATATTTTGTAGTTTTATAGTAAAGATTTATATTTTAATAGTGTTAAAATGAGAATTTAAATGATTTTCTAATTAAATATGCACATCTTAGTAAGACAGTTTTGTTTTTTTCTTTTCTTTTTATAAGTAATCATTTTGAAAGCTCTCTAAGTGAAAGAAATTTGTTTCTGCTAACAACCTTCACAAGTATATGAAACAATATAGAATACATTGTTTTTAAGAATGTTTGAAAATCAAAACATCGAGTTAGTAAGAGAGTAAGAATAAACTGCTCACAGAAACTCTTAATACTCTTAATTAGTTGTTTAGGTCAGGAACAAAGAAACAAAACTTCTCACCAAAACATATGAGTGCAGTGAACTGAAGATCCCTTAAGAGCTGGATTTGATAGCTTTGTAAAGCACTGATAGAGGGATGTCAAGAATCCTCTTCATAATCTCAGATTTAACTCTACCTTAATTAGCCAATGCTGAGACTTGAGTTTACTTGGAAACTTTCAGCATCTGTTTCTTTATTAGAGCATTTCTAACTATTAAAAACCCTGTTTTTAATATCAGTGATCATTTACTGAAGGATTAAAAAGCACTCTTGCTGCTCTTTGGTTTCAGTGATTATCATAAGCTCTATATAAGTTTGTGAATTTTTTTTAAGATTTTTTTTTTTTATTTGACAGAGCACAAGCAGAGGGAGAGAGAGGGAGAAGCAGGTTCCCTGCTGAGCAAGGAGCCCGATGTGGGACTCGATCCCAGGACCCTGGGATCATGACCTGGGCTGAAGGCAGCCACTTAACCAACTGAGCCACCCAGGCGTCCCTTAGCTTGTGCATTTTTAATCTCTATCTTTCCTCTCACCCGGTCCTTGGTACCTATGATTGGGGCTGCTCTTTCCCCAACCTGCTCAGTGTGTTAGCCCTCAGAAGAAACATGCCCTTGACTAGTACTTCCAAGAAATTATGTGTCTCTTTTTTCTTCTGGAAAATAAGGATGATGCTACCCATTTTCCTGATCTTCCTGTCCAAGTGGTCAGACACTAAAGGAAATAATCTTTGTGAAGGTGCCAAGACCAGTACCTTGTACATAGAAGTTGCTATTACATTTTAACTCTTTTACCATCTGTTGTCTTCCTGCTAAACCCCTCTCCATGTGATGAGAATTGCTGGTGCCCTGGCTAAGAAGATCTTTTGGAGCCAGTGGTTGTTTGGTGCTCATATTATGTGGAGACTGCCTACCCCAACAGACTCTCCTCTGCTGTTCACTGGACCTTAAACTCCTCTGTCAACCTTCTCTATATATTTCTTGCTGTTTGACTTAATTGAGATGTGAAGCCTAAACTTAATGAGACGTGAAGCTATAAACTATTCCTGATAGCCTATCAAGTAAAGAGAAGAATTGAAAAACTGCATAAAAGTTCTTAGTGTGAGAACCAGGGTGACCACTGAGATTATGATGGGAAAGTGGAAAGAACTCTGGCTGAGTGGTCAGAGTCCCTTGCTTCCTCCTAGTTTTAAGTATGACATGCTAGAAGGCTACTTTAACTTTTTATTAATCGTTTGTAGTACCCCAGTGTTAAACAAGATTTTGTGCAGAGATTTTCCCAGAACAGTAGTAGGATGAGATGCTCTAAGAAAACATGCTGAATACATTTGGAAACCACTGTCCACTGCATCCTGTATCTCACACCCAAATCTTGCAGAGTCACAAAATGGCATGAACAGAGTCTGTGAGCTCCTGGAAAATGAGATTTGTTTACGATTATCTAATCCAGTGTCTCCTACAAATTAGTATTTTCTAAATCTCATTCTGGAAGACACTGGACAGCTTTAGTGAGAAAGTGAACTTTAAGAACATGACAATCCTCATATCTTACCTAGCCATTCTGAGGGGAATATATATCATCAAACCTTCAGATTTTCCATCAAAGCCGTTTCCCTAAAAAAGGTATCATTTGTAGGCCTTTCTGGCTTATTTAGAGTCACAAAATGATATTAATTATTATTGGCAGTTAAAAACAGCTCAGCAAGAGTGAAGGCAGCCTGTCATGATAGAACACCCATATCTTTTGACCTAATTTTAGAATAGGAGATGTGTTATTACGAAAAGGTTATTACTAATTCCCACATCTTAACAGACTTTTTTTTCTCTTTGTGGATTAAAGGTAATTTCTTATCAGCCAATATTAATTTAGTTGAATCCTAATAACTTCCTATTGCATGTCTTCCATTTGTAATATGTGGTGCACAGATGCCTGCTATGCCTTGCCTACTTCTGTGGCTGGTTTGGAACCCTTGGGACAGCAAGCAGAGGTTCATAAAGGTTAAGTGCCATACCCTTTGGCCCATGATGTGTTGCAGAACCTGGGGGGTAAATTCCTGCTCTGGCACATGGGTAGAGGCAGAGTGACTGAAGGGATTCTTGACCTTTCTCTGCCAAACACAGCACAGCCCCTTTGCCCTCTCAGTGTCCCATTTCCTCATGTGACAAATGAGGTATGACTAAATCCCAGCATTTCTCCGGTCCTTTCACGTTCTAATCATCCAAAGAACTCTTCAGTTAGTTAATAATTCCTTTTCATCATAGTAGAGCCGTAGAGCATAATTTCGATCACAGTTATGCAAAGCTAAGTGAAGCAGAGTTAATTAATAGGCATTTCATATTTTGTATGTCAAATAGTTTGGTAGATGAGAATGAGCCTTGGAATAGGTGTCGCAGACATATTAGCGTGGGGGTATGTGTGATGCCCAGATTAGGAAGGAACAAACAAGGGCAGAAAAAAAGCAAAAAAAAAAAAAAGGAAAAAGAAAAAAAATTCGGAGAAGAACATGAAGGAAGGTGACTGTGGCCTGACCAAGGGTTTTGTAGAAGGGGAACTTTAACTTATATTTGTGATGGAAGGAGGTTATTCAAAGTGCTGAGCTGAAGGAATGTGTAAAATGTGTCTAGTGACAAAAGGTGGGGAGTTTGGTTTGAAAGTATCTGGTGGGAATGGAGTAATGGCAGGGGCATGTTTTCAGTCTAAAGTAGTAAGTGTAGTTTTTGCTATTTCTGACCTGCAAAGATGAATGGTATAGATGTGCCAAATAATGGAAAAGCAGATGTAGGTTCAATTTTGAATTTCAGGGGGATTATCGAAATAAATACTGCATTATTGCACCAGAAACTTCAGTAAACAAATGAGTACCTTATTCCTTTTTTTTTTTTAAACATGCTTGATTGTTAAATATTAAACTTGATATTTGGATTAGCATGACTGTCAAAATGTTCTGTCTTATTTTAGAAGCAATCAAGCATTATGTGAGAGCATGTCCCATTTTCAAGGGTAGATTTTGATTTTGATCAATACTACAGAAATATTAAACATATAGGAAAAACATATATAATTTGTTGATATACAAGTCAGAAAATTATACTAATGGTTTTAATTTGCATTCTGCCCTAGCCTTCTATTTTACAGGCAGAAAATTTTTGCTTCCTTTAATTGCACAAGCAATTAGGCATTTACACTCTCAAAATTAAGAGAAAATGGCTAATTGCGAATGCAATATCTGTGCCCACTCCTGACGGTGGCTACAAACAATCCTGCTACCAAAATGAAAGCCAGGGATAGAAAGCCGGCCCCGAGTCATTGCCCTTTTTGAAGCTTGGAACATGGTTTGCTCATAACTTCAGTGGCTTTGAAAGTTCTGTTTTTTGACAGATGTAAGCGTTAGCCTGCAGTGCTCCTTATGATCTGAAGTACAAATTATTATCATTTAAATAAAGTGGAAATGGTGACAAATTCTGAACAATTTTATTATAAGATATATTATATTTGAAAATTTTCTCTGTAGTATTTTAGACCAATCATGTTGGAAATTTAATACAAGTGCCTGATTTTTAAAGTTAGATTTTCTGCTCTTAAAGCCCACCCAGAATTTGTCTCTAGTAATTTTATGCCTTTTCAAACGACACCCAAAAATTTACAGCCCCAAAAACACAACAGGAGTTCCACTAAATATAGCACATTCACAAAAATCACTGTAGAAGTGAACAAAGGATGAGTTAGTGTCGTTCCATCTAAAATGTCTATTCCATTTGTATACTACTGAATTTATGTTGCTTTTGCCTCCCTAAAATATGTGAAATATGCTTTCTGTGTTCAATGTCTATCTTTCAAAGTAAGAGTTTGGAAGAAAACAGTGTCTCTTTCCACTCCATGTCTCCCAATAAGAGATAAAGACTTTTTAAGACCCTTACCCAAGTTGAACAGTCTCCGTGCAGTAATCAAATTCAGCTATTTTTAAAAATCATTAATAACAGCTGTTAAACACAAACATCCATGAGATTAAATTTTTCTTTAACCACATACCAAAAAATCCCTCCTTTTGCTAAGTCTATTTAGAAGTTCACAGGAGTAGCTGAGCACAGCCAACTAACTCTTAATTCTACTTTACTCCCTTAGTCTGATATTCTAGCCATTATTTTTGTTGTTTTTCAAAAAATCTAACTACCCTTGCACTTATGTCATAAAAATTCTGCCTTTTTTTTCCCTTTTTTAATATTTGTATTCAAGACAAACAACAGGAGGTTGAAATCAGGCCATTTAAAAGAAACATCTGCTGACATTTATTCATATGCTACATGTTCCACTTTCATCATTGAATGTAATGATAAACACACATTCCAGTCAATAATGGCAATTCCCAGCCAAGCTTTACAAATGGTCTCTTTAACACCTAAATTGACAGCTCGGGAGATTTTGAGATAGAAGCTAAATATGGTACATTTGGACACTGTTTGCCTAAGTCTAGGATGTCTTGAAGACTTTAATAAGCAGACATACATTATAAAATAGAAGAAAGTCTTGACTGTGCAGGTATTGGAGCAGTTGAGTTTGACACCCTTTGAGCAGATTAAAAGCAGAGAAAAAAAGAAAAACGTTAAAAAACAAATGGCCCCTTGGAAGAGAAAAGTAAAATAAAGCTCTGGCCCACACTACGTAGAGCATAGTTTCATTGAGGAGAGGAAGCTAATTGCATCTCATTTAAATTATAGATCTTAATTGTGGAATGCTAAATAGTTAAATATTTATTTTGCTTTCCAAGTTAATTGAAATAAACTCTTCTCTGAGTTTCCATTATTATAAGAACATTTTGATAAAATCTTAAATGTGTTCTATTTATTGCTTGCAATGAATAATTATGTAGGCTTTTAATATGCTAAGGATTTCTGTTAAGCCTATTTCATGGGTTTTGATATATATTCCTAATTTTTCCTCAGAAAGGGATGTCTCCCAGCCAAGTGAATTAACAGTGCTCAAGGTAACCATTAGAGATCTCATGGTAGAATTGAAATTTGCTTGAATCACCACTGTGAGGACATATAAATACATACTCCTCTGAGACATTAAGGATCCCATTTTACATGTATCTTTTATGCATATCTCTTTACCTTTTAGTTCAGATTGATTAACCTTATAACTGCATCATAGACTATGTTCCAGCCAAGCAGAAAATCACAGCTTTACCCAACTCCATCACGTGGGAAGAGTTTTTCTTTTCAAAACTCTGCCGTTAACTGTGGTTTAAAACAGGTCACTCGCTGTTTAACTAAAAAGAAGCTAGACATTTAACAAACTATCTCTGAAACATAATGAGAGGTTTGTAGTTATCTCATACGATGTCATCCAAAGAACAAGTCACACCAATATGTAGTACTCCGATTAATGGTATTTTTCTCTGAAATCAGCTCATTTTAGGAGACAGCTTGAAATTGTTTTTTGTTTTTTTATTTTGTTTCTCTATGCAGGGCAAATGGAGCTAAATTTGGAATGTCATATTATGATGTTTTCATCTGCTTCCAAGGCATGTTGAGCAAAGTAGACAGACAAATCTTAACACCTTATTATTGTTTTATGTAGGAAAATAGAAAATTCACAAGAGGAATTTACAGTGCTCTTTGGCACGTGCTATGCCTGGTGGGTGGGGGATGGGTCACAAGGACTTCCCAGGCAGTGTGATAGAGGTCTGCGTTGAAACCCTGGGTTTTCGAGTCAGCATTTAGATTAAAAGTGAGTGCATTATAGAAAAACCTTAACACCATAATGTTCTTTTTTCATAATGTCACCTCTCTTAGGAATCTGTTGAAACTAGTTCAATGAAATTTTTCTCCAACCACCCACTTTCACATATTCACATCTTTACTGTGCTGTAAAATTATGGTGGTAAACCAATTTGTTAAAGCTTTTGGGCAGAAGTTAGAGGAATCAGTTGATTTCTATGGAGATTCTGTCCTAAAAGCTTTTTAAACATGGATGTTTGGCGGGAGTGTAACCCAGACCTGCAGCATCTACTCTTGAGCAGAGCTTACTTGATGGGGAAAGGGAGAGGAAGTAGTATGTGCTCTCTCCCAGGCCCCCAAAGCCAGAGTGGAGCGAAGATGGGACGCCAAATAAATCTGCCAGTGATTACGCTAAAGGAAATTATGATCTTGTTATAGAAACCATTAAAGGAAAACCAGAGTTGGTATGTAAATATTGTTGCATCATTATACCACTGAAAAAAACAACCTAGTGCAACATTAGTATGTTATGCAATTAACAAAATGAAAAATGAGCTGCTTGAATTTAAAGCTTTTAATGTTTTTCAAACAGATAATAAGCATTTTCGACACCACTGTAAAACATAATAGAAAAGGTCTCCCTTGAAGAGTAACGTATTTCATCAATACTTACTATGCACTAAGGAGCTGATATACATTCGCATACCTCTATTATTTGTTATTTTCTAACTCATCAAACAGCAATCACGTATAAACTAAAGCAGGTTGAAGATAGAAGGCTTGCGAGAAGATCAGGAAGTGATTTGGGTAAATTTTTAGAGATTTTTGGCCTACATGTGTTCTACTGATTGTTTTTTTCAAAATCAGAAAAATGGCTAGGCTAGCCAATTTTGTGTAGGCAAAAGCCCCATTATGAAGTGCTGTATAAAATATTTTAAATGGAGTAGTATTTTAAAAATATTAATGTAATCCATCAGAGCCTTAGAATTATAAAATATAATTAACACTTAATCTATTATTCAGTATTCTTATTGACTCCTAAAAACCAGCAGTGAATTTATATATTCAGTTACTCTGTAGAACCTAAAAAATACTTCAGCAAAATACTTTAATTAAAAATAGGAAAATAAGAGCTGCTTGAAAATATGCCATAACACATTCTCATCCACTATAGTATGCAGATATTGTGTAAGTAATATAATATATGAATTATAACCATACTATTCACTTTACTATGCTACTATTTATAGCGAACAAAAAATCATAATTATTTACTGTTTGAAAGTCAAAGAATTGGTCAATCAAAAACAGTTTTATAAAAATGAACTTACATTACCAAATGAAGCTATTATACTTTGCAGATGATGAGTGATTTCAGTATCAAATTCAGAATAGTAAGGAAAAATTCATATGGGGACAATGCAACTTCCATAATTTCTAAATGGATATAATTTACTGTAGGCACTAGAAACTTAATATGTTCTCTAAAGATTTCTTTAATTTAGTTGTTGCTAATTTATTCACACTAATACAGAAAAAAATACTGCAAAATTTTTCATAACAAAAAAACTGTGCATATCTCTGTGTTTTAGCTGGCATGTGGTTCTACACAGATGGTTTGGGGCTTTCTTTGCTGCAAAACAGATGGGCTCACACTGTCCCTTACCAATCAAAAGAGAACTTGAAAATATAGGAATATCTTTACCTACATTGCGTCCTTTAATTCAAGAAATTAAAATGCCTAAAAGTATAAATAACTGCCTATGGAAAATAATTTTTGAAATGGGATGTCATATGTTGAAATTATACAGTAACCCAGTTCATGTTTAATGCAAAAATATAAAAAGTTTGGCTTGTACTTGATACTGTTTGTAACATATAACTATTAACTGAAGAAATTTACAACTATGGAATGACTGTTATCATGTGTTCACCTTGCCTAAAAAACACTGCTGTTTTAAAACTTGCAGTGTAGTTCAGCATATTTCAATTCAAAGTGATCATTCCAGGCAGCATCATACATTAAATCAAGTTAGCAAACATATATGGGTTTAGTACACTTATAACTGACATACGTTTACAACCAAAATTAAGGTAAAAACAAAGCTCTGAATTAATCTGAATGCTTTAAGTATTTCCCGAGAGAAATTATCAAGTCTTTTGTATGTTGAATTAGAATTACGTCCTGCCTTCATTTTTAAGATTTCTGTTGAAATGTGGAAATATTAAATTCAGGACTATTAAAAGCACTGTCCTTGTTTTGTACAGACAAGTAAATTGTACAAAATAATATGGCGGCACCTCTCATATCATCACCACCATTGTATGCTCAGAAGCTTAGACTATAGTGTTGCTTATAGGGAGAGTTCTTACTGCTTTTATTTAGAATATACAAATAAGATTGTCAACATGTGATGCTGTGACCGATTTTTGATATTTTGTAAATATACATTCCAACGGTGAGTAACTTTGCTGAGCATAGTCATGGCTAATAGCTTTTAGAGGCTGGTGTTTCTCTTTGTGGCATTATCCTTAAAATCCAGTTTAGCTGTCCGGTCTACCTTTATTTACCTAGGATAAGTGGTTTCAGAGCACTGTGTACCCCGTATTTTATTTCTCTCTGAAACTATTTTTATATTATACAACCTATTCCAAGAAAGGAAAAGTAATGAAGTTCTAGTGCTTAGCTATAAGAAAAAATCTAGAGTCACTTACTATATATCTATAACTCTATATCATCTATATCTATATTTATATAAACACATATACATACATATATTTACATGTATATTAGCAACTATACATATAACTGTATCTTTCTCTCTATATATATTTATATAGATCTTCATTCCTTGAAATATTTTACTTGAGGAATACAGAAAGACTTTTTTCCTACATATAAGTAGCATATCTTAAATTGGTTTCTTTTTTTAATGCTCAGATTCTGAAAAGAAACAGTATTTTTTTCTTTTGTCTGTGTGATGCAAATAACAGCTTTGCTTGTATTTTTTCAATTACATGAAAACCAGTATCTTTCATAGATTTGTGATGAAAGGTTTTTCCAGGCTAGTAAATGTAAATAAAACGGTAAAATAAATATATTTAAGAAAAGAAACTGTTCTCAAGCACTCCTAAATACTTTGGCAGCATCTACATAAACAAACAATTGATACAGTAATTACAAATATTTTTTATCCATTCTATAAAGCCAGTTTCTAAAGATGTGTTTGAGCCTAAAGCTAGATCAAATTACTGTAGTAGAAGCAAGTAATATTGCACTCTTAAAAATGTCCCATACTTCAGCTTTTTGATAATTCAAATTTTGTTTTTTACATTAGTAAACTTTGCTGGAATAGTTTTCCAGTGAAGTAAGAGTTATGAAGTTCTAGTACTTAACATTCGGTCAATAGACATTAAACCCACTAGAGAATCAAGAAACATAATCAGCAAAATTTAAGCTTTGCAGCATTTTTAATAAAAATACCTGAGTTACTGGGAATATTCTGACTACTGAGGGGAACTAATATAGCCCAAGATTAAAAAAAAAAAAGCCCAGAGAATGAGGCTAAGCATTTATGAATTCTTGAACTCCATTGAGATAGAAGATCCATCAGCACAACTCCTTGGTGTTGGAAAATTGAGGTTATACCATCAGCCATTACTGCTTTATATGGCTCTTCAATAACCATCTCTAAATGGATCTTATGTACCCAAAACATCATGTCTATTTAATAGATAGAATACTACAGAACTTGTTTGTCAATTTTTAAAATGGTCTCCTGCTAATTGTGTCTGAGGTTCAATTTTGCCAAGCCACATTGACCTGAACAGAAGCTTAAAATCCTTTTTTTGACTTTTGTCAAAACGCAGCTGTAAAATCATATTAGGTTTCTCATGAAAAAATACTTGTTATATTAGGAAGCAAAAGTTAGCAACTCCTACTCATTTTTCTTCATTTCAACTATTAATATCTTTAAAAAGTATGAAAATGCAAAAGAAGGGATCATTGTTATTTGTCCTATTATTGTTTCCAATTATATGCAGCCCCTCCCTGTGACGGAATTATTTTATTCACTGCACCATTGACACCAGGGTTGGCTACAGGACTTTCTTATCCAATGGCCCGTTAACCAAAGTGATTTACATCATATCTAAGCTGAAGCGGTCATAAGTATTGTATGATTCTGCCATTACTCTTTCCCCAGTGCAGTAGATAAGGGTTGGTCTTTCCTGTACGAATCCCAAAATGAAAAAGACAGGGGCGGGGCCAGGGGGGCAGAGTCATAGATGCTTCCCAACTGACTTATAACACAAGGAAGAAATAAACCTTTGTTTTTGTGAGCTCCTGAGATTTAGAACTTTTCTATTACTACAGTAAAACTTACAATAAGCTAACTAATAAGGAAATTTCCAAAAGATATTGCATCATTTCATTTTTATTACATAAAAGGAACTCTGCTTGCAAGGGGAGGACTAATAGGCATGGGCAAGTCTAGAATCAAGAATGTTAGTGAGAGGATGCCAGGAAGAATAAGCTTCCATACCTGCTACCAAATAACTGACAGTTTAGTGGGAGAGAGAAAAGTGTAAATTGTTTCCCAGCTGATGTACAGCTCTGAGTAGTGGGAGTTGGGGGGTCATGTAAGGCTGTGTGCAGAAAATGAGTATAAGGAAGAAGAAAAGGTAAATCAGAATATAGTTAGTGATATTATAATAGCATTGTATAGTGACAGATGGTAGTTGTGAGCATAGCATAATGTATAGACTTATTGAATCACTATGTTGTACATCTGAAACTAATAGAACATTGTGTATGTAATTGTATGCTAAGCAAAAAAAATAATAAAAACAAGGGGCAAAATATATGATCAATAATATGCAGTCTGAATATCGAAAACATGTTTAGATGAATTATTTTAGAACATCATAAAACTTCTTAGCCCCCTCCTTTTAGAAGTATCACAAAATTGCTCTGCAATCATAAGTAATGGTCTTTCAAGTCTTGCAGAATGCCCAAATGATGTATAGTTTCTATCAGCCAAACTGTCTGAATGAGGTTTTGGAAAATAAATACATAAAGTAACACTTGTAAATTATGGGACAATTAAAAAAAGGTAAATTGAATATTGAGTGAAACCTGGTCAGGAATGATTAGGAACAATCCCTTTTTCCTGACTGATCTGACACATCACTGAATTAACAGAATTTAGTTCATTGCTTTCTTTATGATTAAAGATGTAGTTTTATCTGGTGTTTCCTGGACTGCACATGCTATTCATCTGTTTATAAAATTTACTTTTAAATTGATACTTATTGATTGATTTTTAAATGCCTTAAATATTCAATGTAGAGAATTTGGAAAATGTAGACAAGCCCCAACCCCCCTTGAATTCCTTCACCAAAAACCCAAAAATAAAACTCTAAAAATGATTACCCAGTGGTAACTTTAAACATTTTGGTGATTTTTAAAAATACATACATTTTAGATTAAATATGTTTATCTTATACAAAAAAGATCATATAATGCTATTATTTTATGACCTGATTTTTCTGTCAGTAACAGTTTCCATTCATTATATTTTAATCATTTTACATTGCTGTGTAGAATTCCATTTACAGACTTAGTTCATTTAACCTCATTTTATAGTCTTTGTGTATCTAGGTTGTCCCCACCCCACACAATTTTTTCTATTCTAAACAATGCAGTACACACCTATTCTTAGAGATATATCTTTGAGAGATTTAAGGTATTTTTTCAAATATACCACTTACCAGCAAGATTTGGCAATATCGGTTTTTCTCACTCAATAGTCTTATAAATACCCCCCCTTTTCCTAGCAAGAAAGTTCTTAAGCTATAAATTGTGGCCTTCATATGCTAATGAAGAATGTTAGATTAGCCCATCAGATTGTTTTTGTTTCTTCATTCCTGAAAGCTATTCTATTGCCTTGTGTATTTTTTCCCCAATAATCCAAGAGCTGAGGTTGTCTGAAGAACAAATCAAGAAAAGACAGTTGTATCCTGTTGCCTTATGCATGGATGTACACATCCTGGCAGCACTGTGTCCGATATCAGTCTAACCTTTCCCCCAAATACTATGACTTCTGTCTCAGTGGAGCCAATTGTCATAAGAGGGTTATTTATCTCTACCTGGCAGGACTCAGGAGTGGCCATGTAACTTTCAGGCAGATAAACTTTAAAAGCTAATATATGATTCTCTATGTCTTTTGTTTTTTCCCTTTGCCATGAGACAGGTCCAGAGAGAGGCTCTTGTTATGAACAGTTGGAACAGAGCCACAGCTGCAATGGACAGAAAGCATGAGTGGGAAATAACCCTCTGTTGCTATAAGGAACTGAAATTCTGGGTTCATTTGTTATGACGCATGGTATATTTTCCTGTCTAATGCACCTGGAGAATAGTCTTGAATTCATAGGGATAAGATCATGAGAGGCAGTCTAGAGAACCAGACGAAGCCAGTCTCAGCAATCTGACAAACTACTTTTGCTTCTTCTGAACCAAGTAATTTTGAAGACATTGTATAACTTTTCCAAGTTTTCTTATCCTCACAGGAAAATGGAGATAATAATACCTACTCTCAAATAGTTGTTATGAAGTTTTTTTTTGTTTTTGTTTTTACTCTTCTAAGTACTTTACTTTTTAAATTGAAGTATAGTTGACACACAATGTTACATTAGTTTCAGGTGTACACCATAATGATTTGACAAGTTTATACATTATCCTCTGATCACAGCAAGTGGAGCTACCATCTATTTCCATACAAGGCTATTACAATACTATTGACTGTATTGTCTGGCCTATACTTTTTTATCCCTGTGACTTATTCATTCCATAACTGGAAGCCTGTATCTTTCACTCCTCTTCACCCATTTTGCCCATGCACCACTCACCTCCCCTTTGGCAACCATCAGTTCGTTTTCTGTATTTATGGGTCTGTTTTAGCTTTTTGTTTGTTCTTTTGTTTTGTTTTTGATTTTGATTTCACATATAAGTGAAATCATATGGTATTTGTCTTACTCTGTCTCACTTACTTCACATATCATACTACCCTCTAGGTCCATCCATGTTGTCTCAAATGGCAAGATCTCATTAGTTTTTATGGCTGAGTAATATTCCATTATATACATATCCCACATCTTCTTTATCCCTTCATCTATGATGGACAGTGGACCCAATGGACACTTGGGTTGCTTCTATATCCTGACTATTGTAAATAATGCTGCAATAAACATAAGGGTTCATATATCTTTTCAAATTAGTGTTTTCAGTTTTATGGGGGTAAATACCCAGTAGTGGAATTACTGGATTGTATGGTGTTTCTTTTAAGATTTATTTATTTCAGAGTGGGGTGTAGGGGGAGGAGCAGAGGCAGAGGAAGAGAGAAACCCAAGCAGACTGCACTCAGAATGCAGAGCTGGACAAAAGCAACTCAAGCTCATGACCCGTGAGATCACAACCTGAGCTGAAACCAAGAGTCAGAGGCTTAACTGACTGTGCCACTCAGGCACACTATGGTATTTCTATTTTTAATTTTTTGAGGAACTTCCATACTGTTTTCCACAGAGGCTGTATCAATTTACATTCTACCAATAGCTCCATGAGGATTTCCTTTTCCCCACATCCTCACCAGCACATGTTTCCTTTTTGAATCTAGCCATTCTGACAGTTGCGAAGTGATGTTTCATTGTGGTTTTGATTTGCATTTCTCTGATGATGAGTGATGATGAGCATCTTTTCATGAGTCTCTTGGCCATCTGTATATCCTCTTTGGAAAAATGTCTATCCAGGTCCTCTGTCCATTTTTTAATTGAATTATTTGGGGATTTTTTTTTTTTTTTTGGTGTTGAATTGCTTAAGTTCTTTATATAGTTTGGATATTAACCCTTTATTGGATATATCACTTGCAAATATCTTCTCCCATTCAGGAGATTGTCTTCTTGTTTTGTTGGTGGTTTCCTTCACTGTGCAAAAGCCTTTTATTTTGGTGTAGTCCTAATAGTTTATTTTTGCTTTGTTTCCCTCGCCCAAGGAGACATAGCTAGAAAAATGTTGCTAAGGCCCATGTCAAAGAAATTGCTATGTTTTCTTCCAGGAGTTTTATGGTTTCAGGTGTCACATTTAGGTCTTTAATCCATTTTGAGTTTATTTTTTTGTATGGTGAAAGGAAGGGGTCCAGTTTCATTCTTTTGCATGTAACTGTCCCATTTTCCTAGCACTATTTATTAAAAACACTGTTTTTTCCCCACTGTATATTTTTGCCCCCTTTGTTGTAGATTAATTGACCATGTAAGTGTGGGTGGGTTCATTTCTGGGCTCCCAATTCTGTTTCATTGATCTATTTGTCTATTTTTGTGCCAGTACCATACTGCTATACTGCTTTAATTACTTCAGATGTAGTGTATTTTGATATCTGGGATTGTAATACCTCTAGCTTTGTTGTTTTTCAAGATTGCTTTGGATCTTTTGTGGTTCCATACAAATTTTAGGAGTATTTGTTCTAGTTCTGTGAAAAATTTTGTTGGTATTTCGGCAGGGATTGCATTGAATCTGTAAATTGCTTTGAGTAGAATGGACATTTTAATAATATCCATTCTTCCAATCCAGTATCATGGAATGGAATATCTTTCCATTTGTTCGTGCCATCTTTAGTTTCCTTCATCAGTGTTTTGCAGTTTTCAGAGTGCAGGTCTTTCAACTCCGTGGTTACATTTATTTCTAGTTATTTCATTCTTTTTGGTGTAATTGTAAATGGAATTGTTTTCCTAGTTTCTCTGCTACATTATTAGTGTATAGAAATGCAACAAATTTCAGTGATTTTTTTATCTTGCAACTTTACTGATTTCATTTATTATTTCTAATAGTCATTATGAAGACAGATTGAAATATCAAACATAGTGTTTAAATTCTGATACTATGTAGAAAAATTACAATATATATATATATCAGCTATCACTGGGTGTTAAAAGAAACCAATGAATCGTGGATCCCTACATCAAAACTAATGTATTGTATGGTGACTAACATAGCATAATGAAATAAAATTAAAAAAATAAAGTAGTAATAGTATTAGTAGTAGATTAATCAGTTAAGAACTTGAATTTTAAGTTAAAAAAAAAATCCCTGAATTGAAGTCTTAATTCTTCCATTTACTATCTGTGTGAATTTTGATCCATGAGTTCCCTGAGTCTGTTTATTCATCTAGGAAATGAGAATAAGAATGTCTAACATTGTATCTTTGGGGTAATGAAATGTTTGTGTGTATAAGGAGCACAATGTATGGCACATTGGAAATACCCAATAGATAGTAGCTGCTATTATGATTAAAAATCCATAGTGGCTACCACTGAAAAGCCCCTAGATGACAGAAAAGTATTTCAGTGGCCATATTTGATCTTCTCTATGTACTAGATTCTCAATTTGTTACCTTCAAATCTGCTGCTATGGTCCTAGTGATTGTATGCACAAATTTTACATAGCATGGCCACAGAAACTCTCTTTGATCTGACCAAAAATCTTTTTAGAAAACTAAACCATGCTGAACTACATAAAAATATGCATCATACAAAATCGACTTGTCCATCTAGCCTTGTCAAAGAGGATTTCAAATATACTTTGAGATCAAAAGATCAGACAAGGAATGGAATTACCTGAACTATAGTCTTGATTTACCATAAACAAATTCTATTAATGTGGGTATGGGTTTTTGAGAGCATGTTCCCTCATTGGTATGTTTACTTTGTTATGGTTGATAGCCAGTGATGGAAATAGGAGACATTGTACATTTGATTCTCAAATCCCTGAAGTATTAAACAGACAGGTTTTTTGAATCATACTACTTTAGCACAGTCTCCTCTTCAAATGCAGAACTGGGTAGAAATTGTCAAGTACAAGTAACCTTTGAATGTGCCAATAGCTAGGACTTTATGTCTTACGGCTCCATGGTTCTTGAGGTTTTAAAGTAAACTTGGAGCAAATGACAACATCAATCATCATCAGCAACCAAACAATCCCATCTGCCAGCCTCGGTCTTCTTTGTCATAGTGAATATTGTCCTTTGAATGTGAAAGTGGGGAAAAAACAATTACTGCCAACAACTGTATTCATTTATTTAAATCTTTCTTTCTCTTTTCCATAGCATCCAATATCTGTTCATTTTGTTCATTTGTGTTAATTGTGTTTTTATAAAAGTTCCCAACTTAATTGCAGAGAATTGCTTTCACAGAAATAGAATCCAACTTAAATATAGAATATTCAAAATATAATTTAAGTAAATATAATTTATTATAAGTTAACTAAATTAATAAATATGAATTAAGTAAATATAAATTATACTTTAAAATGTAAATATAGTTTATACAAAAGTAATAGATATTCATAAAAATGTTAGAAATTGATAGAATGTAGTTTAGCTTCTGTCTTTTAATAGTGTCAGACCATAGGATTCTATTTTCATGACCTCAAAGTCAAGATGAATATGGGAAAAAATCTAGTCAAATATCTGAGTGTTTGCAAACATCCAGATGTTTGTTTTTATTTAACTACTGCATACTTACAATTTTTTTCCATGTCAGTCATATTGGTAAAGAACATGAGCCCTTGTATTTCTGTTTTGAATTGTAAGGATAAGTGGAAATCAGTGGAAACACTATAGATATTCCAAAACCATTGAGCAAGGAAAAGCTTGCAAACATGGTAATTTTATTGGCCTGACAAATAACAGAGCTGCCTTAACGTGACTCAGGTTTCCCATATGGACAAGGGCGTTCCCTCAGAATGTCTTCCTATTGTGGAGAAACACAACGGTATCTATCAGAAGCAGAGCAGCAACTATTTACTGCCCTGAGGTACCAGCAGGTGAAAGGTGAAGTAGCCAATACAAAAACTTAAAAGATGGTTAGGGAGTGAGAACAGCATAAGTGACATTATGAAAGCCCCCAAGAAGAGTGATATACATGAGAACTTGCTAACAATACAGTGCAGTGGGAGTCAAGGTAGGGGGTTTTGAATGATCCTGGTACACAATGAACTCAGAAAAGTTGTGATGGGAAGTTTAAGGAAGGATTGTGGAGGGCTTTGAACATCAAGCCAGAGAGTCTGGATTTTGTTCTGGAGACACTGGGAACCCACAAAGAGTTTGTAAGCAGGGCCTGACATAATAGTTTGTGCCATTGGAAGATTGATTACCTGGCAGCAATATGAAAAAGGGAAGTGTATGCAGAAGGTTTCCTGGTTTTCAGATGACAAGTTGCCATCAAGATACAAAGGGACTATTTTTTTTAGTTGCCTTAGCAGAAATCTTATATTTCTGATTCTTTTTTATTTTAAGCTTTAAAATCTTATATGTGGCAAAATTATAATCTTTAGCCTTCAATTAAGATTTTTAACTTTGTAACAAAAATTGGGGTCCAAACTACAAATCTTTCCTTTTTATTATTTTTTCCCCTGCAGTTAGTAACATTCAGCAAAAGCATGAGTTGTGGAATGACAGAAAGGTCACAAGAGAAGAAACTACAGTAGTCTAGAAAGCCTTCCTCAGTCTCTGCCCTGCCATGTAAGAAGACAATCAAACAAACAAACAAAAAACCCAAAACCCCAAAATACTTTATCATGCAATCCCATAGTAACTTTCCTAGTAATTATGAGAGGTCTGTAAACTCAAAATTATATAACTATGGAAACACTGTATTATTACAGGCTATTTTTTTCTTTCTGAGGAAGATATATTTTGCTATTTCTCTTGAAAAATTGACAGTATTCATTCATGTCTTCCTGTGTTGTACACGTTATTAACTGTAAACAATTAAGTGGAACCCAAATGAACCGCCGACATATTTTACAGAACTCTACATAATTTTGACACTTTTAAACTTAACAAATGCTGGCTGAATTCAGTAGATACATAATATAATTTTCACCCCCTCTAAGTAGCATCAAGAAAGGCAGAAGCATGAATCTTTAAGTAGATAACTACAATTACTATAATCTTTTTTGTATCATCACTCAGAATATATTTAAATTTTAAATGCCATAGAGGGATTTCAGAGATAAACAATTTCAAATACAATTAAGGCAAGTGTCATTTTTTTCTATTTGTAACTACCTTTCACAAAATCCCAAAAAGAAACATTTGTCAACTAATAATTTAATAAATTGGACTTGTGATTTGAAGTGTTAAAACAAAGGATTTTTTTCAATACAAGTCATAGAAGAGGGTTTTCTGCTGTGCTGTTTCAGAACTCTTTTTCAGTAAAGAAATCTTATCTAATCCTGTTTCATCCTTTAAAACTGCCTACATGCTAATCTCTAGGGACAAATTTAATACTTTGCAACAAAGAAAATATATCCCTTTTCAGGTTGAATAGAGGAATTGTTAGGACACCAGTGAGGTATGAATAACATTATAATGCTGCCATTTACTTGGCAAAAGAAAAAGAAAGTCTCTTGTTGCAACCAAAGAAGAAGGCCTCCTTCTTTGGGTTAAATTTTTTGACCCCTGGTATATCCCCAGACACCTATGTTACTGCGCTATTTGGGTCTTCTACCTCTTGCGAAGTAAACACTGAGCAAATCTAAGTAAACAGTTTGTTTTAGTTGAAGATAGAAAGACTCCATTTAATTGAGTTTTGATGATAGATGTGCTCCAAATGGTGCAAACAACTTTGACATGGTAAAATAATATTGTCTTATGGCATGTGTAACACTACATAAAGAATCTTAGCTTAGCACTTTCTGAGTTTACAACATTTAAGTGAGAAAATGACAAAAGAAAGCCAAACTGTCAGAAACAGAAAAACCTTGAACAATCCTAAAATATAGAGTATAATTCTCTTCTTTATTCATTTGATTTTGGGAATAATCTTTGCAACAGAAGGAAGGGAATGAGAAAACAGCTGAACTTTGTACTTGTGAAACTTTATTTTTCTGTAGTCCACTGCATCTAGCTGAAAATAACACCTCAACTAACACTTGAGCATTGATTATACGATATGGTTGTGGGTGAGTAGTTGAGGCAAACCAATATGCCAGGGAAAGTAAACTCTGAGACAAATCTTTCGCTTCTATTTTGTTTACTACCATTTATGGATTAGATTATATATAAAGTATATTGTTATTAAAATCATGCACAGGATTTAGGGTGCCTGGGTGGCTCAGTTGGTTAAGTGACTGCCTTCGGCTCAGGTCATGATCCTGGAGTCCCGGGATCGAGTCCCGCGTCGGGCTCCCTGCTCAGCAGGGAGTCTGCTTCTCCCTCTGACCCTCTTCCCTCTCGTGCTCTCTCTCTACCATTCTTTCTCTCAAATAAATAAATAAAATCTTTTTAAAAAAAAGAAAAAGTGATTTGGGATAATTATAAGCTATCATCCAATATTTTCTGGATGTTCTCAAAATTATACTACCAGTAATAAAGTCCAAATGTTTCTGAGTCCCCATCCAACTATATTAGAAAAGCAAATATGTCACCTATCTAATACTTGTAATATATGTTATAAACTTTGGATCCATTATTTTTCACCAAGATGTTCTTAATTTTCTATTTCTTTGGTATTTTTAACTTCCCTCTTACAACTGATTCTTGGTTTTATGTATCTAAATATTCTCACCTCTTCTATCTTAAAAAGTAAAAACTCCTGAACAGATACTTCACAAAAAATATACAAATAACTGAAAACCCAGAAAAATCCTTAAATTTATTAGTCTTTAGGGAATTGCAAATTAAGACCTCAGATAAAAGCTCACTCTAGAATTACTGAAATTTAAAGAGACTGAAAATATCAACTGCTAGAAAGAATGTGGAAAAGCTGAAACTTTAAGAAACCACTAGTGGGAAACTAGAATGATACAAGCACTTTGGTGAAAAACAATTTGACATTTTCTTATAAAGTGAAACATGCACCAGCCTATATGACCCAGTAGTTCTAGAAAAGTGAAAAGATATGTTCATAAAAAGACTTGCTCAGAAATAATAAATCAAAATGTTCATCAGCAGATGAGTAGGTAGACTATATATATCAGTACAATGGAATACTACTCAGCAACAAAACGCGACAAACTGATGATACACAGCATAACTGGATGAATCTCAAGAATATTATGTTGAATGAAAGAAGGCAGACCAAAAAGAGAACATACTGTATGCTTCCATTCATATAAAATTCTAGAACAAGCAAAACTAAGTTATGGTGACAGAAATTAGGATAAGCGATTTTTCTTGGAGGATTGATCTGAAAGGGACATAAGGGAATTTTCTGGGGTGATGGAAATGTTCTATACCTTGAGTGAGGTGATAGTTACATGGGTGTATAATTTTTCAAAACTATTTGAAACTTACACTTAAAATTTGTGTATTTTCTGGTAGATAAAATTATAACTCAAAAAATGGCAATTAAGGTCCTGTTTGATTCCATATCGGACATCTGATAAAACCCAGCTCTTTAACAGCCAAACTTCTAGAACAAGTTATTTCCATTTGTATTCTCCACTTTCTTACCTTCTGCCCAGCTTTAAAGTCAATCATTGACTACAGTAAGTTTCCCTCCCCACATGCTGCTCCTCCCATAAGGTCCCCTACCCATATGCTATTCCTCCTATCCAAAATTCTCTTTACCTGGCCTAATTCCTATTCATTCTTTAGGTGTCAGCCTAAATATCACCATCTCCTAACTCTCTAGACCACGTTGAGTGCTGTGGTTATTTTTTTCCCATAATATTATCTACTTTCATAATACAGCATTTAATCATCTCTTCATATAATTACTTGCTTCACTTATCTCTCTTTACACTGAGCCATATGCTCTGGGCAGGGGTGTTTATTTTGTTTACTCCTGCAAAGTGTTTCGTGCATAGTATCTGAAAAAATTTTGTCAAATGAATGAATGAATGAATGAATGAATAAAGGAAACATCCCTCTTACCTTTCACATACCCGTTCTATTACTCCTCCTTTGATTTTTTACAAATTCTTTTCCCATAATGCAGATTTGAGCCCTCAACATCTCTTCCCTAGGTCTTTGTAATAAATTCCTAATAGATCTGTCTGCCTTTGGTCTCTTTCTAACCCAGCATTCACATTGGTATGAGAAACATCCCACTAAAAATGCCCATTAAAACAAGCCATTTTCTCTTTCATAAAAATCCTTAATTATTAAATAAATTAAAAACTGCTGACATCATTTCTTCAGGATCAGTCCTTTTATTTCCATGCCAAAGTCTCTTGGACATCTTTTTTTCTATCCATTTCTACCTTCTCTTCACCCTTTGCCAACCTCTTAACTGGTCTGTGATTCCAGTGCCTTTCCATTCTGCTGTGTCTTCCATAGACTCATCAGCATTATTTCCTCTTAAATGTCATCGTATTTCTTCCCAGTTTAAAAACTATTATTGGCCTGCTGTTGTCTATAGAATAACATTTGTAATTTCTTACCTGGGAGCACAAGACCCTCAGCAATGCAGTTCTTAAAAAAACATTTTCACATGCTGTTTCTTATTTTACTGGAAAGCCCATTTCCTCCATTCTTCACCTTGAAATACTCAGTGAAATATCACACCATTAGTGGTCTAATCCAAGGCCCTCGGAAATGGCTAATTTTCCTGCTTGTTGTCTGTGCTACCCCAGGGTTAGTTCATGTTTCTGCAGTAATACGTCCATACTCTATAATGACTTTTCTCTCTTTTCATGTTTGTTTCGCCTTGTAAAGACTGTGGATCCTTGAGGGTAAAAACAATCTATTATTTTACTTTTATTCCCTGTACTTTGTACAGTGCTTGGGGTAGAGAGATGAGCATAAAATATCTCTTAAATTAATGCACTAATGAATGATGAATCCATACATTTCGGAATGCACTTGGCATTTTCACATGCTGTGCTTTTGCTTCTGTGGTTTGCTCAGCCTGGGTTGCTCTCCTGCGAGTTCTGTGATTTGTGAAAACTTACACCTCTTAAAGTTCTGGTTCACCTGATATCTTTTATGTGACTCTCTACTTTCTTGGGTAAGAATTAATTATGTCTCCTGTATGTTCCTTTGGTGGCTATTGCTTAGTCATCCATTATTTAACTTAATAAACATAATATTGGGAACTGCCTACATGACAGGCACTCTATATGCTATTGAGCTTACATTAGAGAATGTGACCTGGTGGCTACCATTGAGAAGTTCACTATCTAATGCAGAGAAATATTTGTAAAAATATAGATAAAATTCACTCTTTTAAATGCTATAATCAAGATGAGAATAAAATGCTATAAGATCAGAGAGCTTGGAGGAATTAATTTGACATGATTCATAGGCAATGATTCACAGAGTGGTTGAGATTTGAGCTCGTACTTGAAAAAGGCAAGGAGTTTGACAGGCAAATGGGTGGTTGTAAAGATATTCCAGGCAGAAGAAACAGCCTTGTAAATGCACAGATTCATGAAAAAGAACTCTGGCAACTGATTCACCTCCTTTTAGCCTCTGCAATGATCTCCTAAACTCCTTGTCCACACATATAACACTCTTGAACTCCAGCTAACAAATTATTAACTCTCCATGATAGACTCTAGTCAACCTCTCCAATGGCTAAAACTTGGACTTGGTGTCACCTAGAATAATAAAAACTCTAAAATTCTTAATTCCAGTATTGCCTTCTCGTACTCCTAATTCTTCCACTTCATTTATCATACTTATTTTCTGTACTTGTCATGATCTTATGACTCTTCAATTCATACTACCTCTCTTGAGGGTGTACTCTCTTTCTATCTTTTTCTATAAGAAAGGTATGTTGAAAGAGTGGCTTTAAGATTTAGAAAACATAGTAACCAGATCACTCATAACAAATATTACTGTAAAAATTTGAACATTGTAAAGTGTTGTTTTGGAGCTTTCCTGTTGCTGTAGTTAGGTGCATCCAAAGGTAGCTCCAGATACAGAGCATGATATTCTGTAGTAGTTACTTGAGTAGAATCCTATATCCCTTAAAAGGTATCCTTGCAGACTAACTAGCTGAGGAATGACCAAAAAATAGTTTCACAGTATAGTTAGGACTTCTTTAGGCTCCCTCTTGGGGGTCATATACTTGGACAAGAATTTCTAAATTAAGTATGAGTGTACCATATTAGATCAAATCATACCTTATTTAAGTGTATTACTTAACTCGCTTTCAACTCTGCAACACAATGTTATGTATTTAGATATATGATTTCTATATATTCTTTAATTAGTTTTAACTTTTGTGACTGTACATGAAATCAGAAAAACTTCTGAAATAAAACATTAAAGGTGATACCCCCAATGTTTTAAATAGTGCTTTATTTTATTTTTTAAATTTTTTTTTCAATGAACACTTTTTTTTTTAAAGATTTTATTTATTTATTTGAAAGAGAGAGATAACGAGAGAGAGCAGAGCTGGAGGGCATGGCAGAGAGAGAGAAAACGGCTCCCCACTGAGTGAGAAGGGAGCCTGATGTGGGGCTTGATCCCAGGACTCTGGGATCATGACCTGAGCCGAAGGCAGATGCTTAACCTACTGAGCCACCCAGGCGCCCCAATGAACACTCTTTTTTAAATTTACATTCAATTAGCCAACCTGTAGTACATCACTAGTTTCAGATGTAGCATTCAACAATCCATCAGTTGCATATAACACCCAGTACTCATCACACCATGTGCCCTCCTTAATGCCTGTTACCCAGTTACCCCATCCCCCCACCCATCCATCAAAATCCTAGAGGAGAACACAGGCAGCAACCTCTTCAGCCTCAGCCACAGCAACTTCTTGCTAGACATGTCTCCAAAGGCAAGGGAAACAAAAGCAAAAATGAACTACTAGGACTTCATCAAGATAAAAAGCTTCTGCACATCAGAGGAAACAGTCAACAAAACTAAAAGGCAACCTACGGAATTGGAGAAGATATTTGCAAATGACATATCAGATAAAGAGCTAGTATCCAAGATCTATAAAGAACTTATCAAACTCAACACCCAAAAAACCAAATAATCCAGTTGAGAAATGGGCAAAAGACATGAACAGACATTTCTCCAAAGAAGACATACAAATGTTATACACAACTAATGAATCATTGACTGCTACGTCAAGAACTAAGGATGTACTATATGTTGGCTACCTGAACTTAATAAAAAAAAAAGACATGTAAATGGCCAACAGACACATGAAAAATTGGTCCACATTACTTGGCATCAGGAAAATACAAATCAAAACCACAATGCGATACCACCTCACACTAGGATTGCTAAAATAGTGCTTTATTTTAATACAGATTATATTTAAAATGTACTGTATTAATATTGTTCTAAGTATTTGGCAGAGATGATATCTTGGAGTGAGCTAGGATTCAGAGTGAGGAAATCAGGATTCAGAGCCTGGATTTACAACCAACAGTTTGGAGAAAGAATCCTACACGTTGAATCATCCCAGCTGTGCCACTTACCACCTATGTTATCTTCAATATGTTACCCAAGCTCTGTGAGCCTCAAAATTCCACATATAGAATATAGATGATATAGAACTTACATCCAAAGGTTGTTATTGATATTAAATGAGATTGGTATAGATATTAAGTGAGATTAAATGAGCCCTAAAAATCACTCAAAGTCACTTCTGCCCTATTTTATTCACTGAGGCCATTTTTCTAATCCTACCCTGACTCATCTGTAAGAGGCACTATATTGCCTCTTTGATGGGGAGTGGCAAGGTTCTAGAGAACATGTATAACTGCAAATATTGCTGTGACCATTTTTGGAAAATACAATCTGCCATATTCATGAAGATTGCCAAGAAATTTAGCTACCAGAAACATATTCTCCTTGGTTTAGCTAGGGTTGCATTATAAAGGCAGTCATACTTACCGTTTCCTTCTGTGCTTGATTCTTGACATCATTAGTGCAATCTTTTTTTTCTTAAGTTTTCACTTAAATTCCAGTTATTTAACATACAGTGTTATATTGGTTTTAGTTATACAATAGAGTGATTCAACACTTCCATACATCACCCAGTTCTCATTACAAGTGTACTCCTTAATCCCCATCACCTATTTAAGCCATCCCCCCACCTACCTCCCCTCTGGTAACCATCAGTTGTTCCCTATAGTCAAGAATCTGTTTCTTGGTCTGTCTCTCTCTCTTTTTCCCTTGTCTGCTCGGTTGCTTTGTCTCTTAAATTCCACATATGAGTGAAAATCATATGGTATTTGTCTTTCTCTGATTTGTTTCGCTTGGCATAATACTCTCTATCTCCCTCCATATCATTGAAAATGGCAAGATTTCATTCTTTTTTATGGCTGAATAGTATTCCATTGTGTGTATATGTATATACATGTTTATATATACATCTCACTTCTTTATCTTTTCATCAATTGATGGACACTTAGGCTGTTTCCGTAATTTGGCTATTGTAGATAATGCTGCTCTAAACATCAGGGTGCATGTATCCTTTTGAATTTATATTTTTGTATTCTTTGGGTAAATAACTAGTAGTGTGATTGCTAGATCACAAGGTCATTCTATTGTTAACTTTTTGAAGAGCCTCCATACTGTTTTCCAGAGTGGCTGCACCAGTTTGCATTCCCACCAACAGTGCAAGAGGGTTGGTTCCCCTTTCTCCCCATCTTCCCCAACACTTGTTGTTTTATTGTGTTGTTGATTTTAGCTATTCTGACAGGTGTGAGGTGATATCTCATTGTAGTTTTGATTTGCATTTCCCTGATGATCAGTGATATTGAGCATCTTTTCATGTCTTTGTTGGCCATCTGGATGTTGTCTTTGGAAAAATGTCTCTTCCTGACTTCCGTCCATTTTTTAAATTGGATTATTTGTTTTATGGGTGTTGAGTTTTATAAGTTATTTATATATTTTGGATATTAACCCTTTATCAGATATGTCATTTGCAAATATCTTTTCCCATTCCATACATTGCCTTTTAGTTTTATTGTTTCCTTCACTGTGCAGAAGCTTGTTGTTTTGATATAGTGCCAGTAGTTTATCTTTGATTTTGTTTTCCTTGCCTGAAGAGACAGATCTAGAAAGAAGTTGCTGTGGCTGATGTCAAATAAATTACTGCTTGTGTTCTCCTCTAGGATTTTTATGGTTTCAGTTCTCACATTTAGATCTTTCATTCATTTTGAATTTGTTTTTGTGTATGGTATAAGAAAGTGGTCGAGTTTTCTCAACACCATTTGTTGAAGAGAGAGTTGTTTTCCTGTTGGATATTCTTTCCTGCTTTTTTGACGATTAATTGACCTTAAGAGTTATGGGTTCATTTCTGGGTTTTCTATTCTGTTCTGTTGATCTATGTGTCTTATTTTTGTGCTAGTACTATATTTTTTTGATTACTCCAGCTTTGTAATATAACTTGAAGTCTGGAATTTTGATGTCTCTAGTTTTGCTTTTCTTTTTTAAGGTTGCTTTGGCTATTTGGGTTTTTTTGTGGTTCCATAAAATTTTAGGATTGTTTGTTCTAGTTCTGTGAAGAATGCTATCGGTATTTTGATAGGGATTGAATTAAGTGTGTAGATTGCTGTGGGTATAGTAGAGACATTTTAACAATATTTGTTATTCCAATCCATGAACATAGAATGCCTTTCCATTTCTTGGTGTCATCTTCAATTTCTTTCATCTTTGTTTTATAGTTTTCAGAGGACAGGTCTTTCGCCTCTTTGGTTAGGTTTATTCCTAGGTATCTTATGGATTTTGGTGAAATTGCAGATTGGACTGATTCTTAATCTCTCTTTCTGCTGCTTCATTATTGGTGTATAGAAATGCAACAGATTTCTGTACATTGATTTTGTATCTTGTGACTTTACTGAATTTGTGTGTTCTAGCAGATTTTTTGTGGAGTCTTTCAGGTTTTCTGTATCTAGTATCATGTCATCTGAAACAGTGAAAATTTTACTTCTTCCTTGCCAATTTAGATGCCTTTTATTTCTTTTTGTTGTTTGGTTGTGGTGACTAGGACTTCCAGTACTATGTTAAATAACAGTGGTGAGAGTGGACATCCCTGTTTTGTTTCTGACCATAGAGGAAAAGTTCTGTTTTTCCTCATTGAGGATGATATGAGCTGTAGATTTTTTCATATATGGCCTTTATTGTTTTGAGGTATGTTCCCTCTAAAACTACCTTTTTGAGGGTTTTTATCATGAATGGATGTTGTACTTTTTCAAATGCTTTTTCTGCATCTATTGAAATGATCATATGGTTCTTATCCTTTCTTTTATTGATCTGATATATCATGTTGATTGCTTTGCAAATATTGAACCACCCTTGCAAATCAGGAATAAATCCCACTTGATTGTGGTGAGTGATTTTTTTTTTTTAAATGTATTGTTGAATTTGGCTTTCTAGTATTTTATTGAGAATTTTCCCATCTATGTTCATCAGGGATATTGGCTTGTAGTTCTCTTTTTTAGTGGTATATTCATCTAGGTTTGGTATCAGGGTAAAATGCTGGACTCATGGAAGGTTTCCTTGCTCTTCTATTTTTTTGGAATAGTTTCAGAATTATAGGTATTAACTCTTCTTTAAATATTTGGTAGAATTAGCCTGTGAAGCCATCTGGCCCTGGCCTCTTGTTTGTTGACAGATGTTTTAAAAAAGATTTTATTTATTTAATTGACAGAGAGAGAGAGAGAGGGAGAGAGAAAGCACAAGAAGGGGGAGCTGCAGGCAGAAGGAGAGGGAGAAGCAGGCTCCCTACCAAGCAGGGAGCCCAACACGGGACTTGATCCCAGGACCCTGAGATCATGACCTGAGCCGAAGGCAGATGCTTAACGAACTGAGTCATCCAGGTGCCCCAGTTGGGAGATTTTTAGTCACTGATTCAATTTCTTTGCTGGTTATCAGTCTGTTCAAGTTTTCTGTTTCTTCCTGTTTCACTTTTGGTAATTTTTATGTTTCTAGGAATTTATTCATTTCTTCCAGGTTGTCCAATTGTTTGGCATATAGTTTTTTATAATATTGTGTTATATTTTTGTGGTGTTGGTTGTTATTTCTCCTCTCTCATTTGTTATTTTATTTACTTGGGTCCTCTCTCTTTTCTCTTTGATAAGTCTGGCTAGGGGCCTATCAATTTTATTAATTTTTTCAAAAAACCAGTTCCTGGTTTCATCAGTTTGTTCTATTGTTTTTTTTTTTTGTTTGTTTGTTTGTTTTCTGCTCTAGTCTTTTTTTATTTCTCTCCTCCTGCTGGCTTTAGGCTTAATTTGTTGTTGTTGTTGTTGTTTTTCTAGCTCCTTTAGGTATAAGGTTAGGTTGTTAGTTTGAGAGTTTTCTTGCTTCTTGAGGTAGGTCTATATTGCTATATACTTCCATCTTCAGACTGCTTTTGCTGCATCCAAAGGTTTTGGAACATTGAATTTTCTTTCCTTTTTTTTTTTTTAAGATTTTATTTATTTATTTGACAGACAGAGAGAGAGTACAAGCAGGGGGAGTGACACGGACCATTAAATTTTCATTTTCATTTGTTTCCATGTGTTTTATTTCTTTTTTGATATCCTGTTGACCTGTTCATTGTTTAGTGCATGTTGTTTAATCTCCATGTATCTGTGGTCTTTCCAGATTTTTTCTCGTGTTTGACTTCAAGTTTCATAGTGTTGTGGTAAGAAAAGGTGCATGGTATAACTTCAGTCTTGTATTTCTTGAGGGCTGATTTATGACCTGATATGTGATTTATTCTGGAGATTGTTCCAGGTAAACTTTATTTTATTTTATTTATTTTTTTAATTTCTTTTTTGTTAATGTTTTATTTATTCATGAGAGTCAGAGAGAGAGAGAGAGAGAGAGAGAGAGAGAGAGAGGAAGAGGCAGAGGGAGAAGAAGGCTCCCCGCCCAGCAGGGAGCCCGATGCGGGACTCAATCCCAGGACCCTGGGATCATGACCTGAGCCGAAGGCAGACGCTTAACCATCTGAGCCACCCAGGTGCCCCGTTCCAGGTACACTTTAAAAGAATGTGTGTTCTGCTGTCTTAGTACAGAATGTTATAAATATATCTGTTAAGTCCATCTGGTTTGGTGTGTCATTCAAAGGCATTGTTTCCTTGTTTATTTTCTGTTTGGATGATCTGTCCATTGATGGAAGTGGGGTGTTAAAGTCCCTTACTATTATTGTGTTATTATCAATTGTATTATCCCTTATGTTTGTTATTAATTGTTTTATGTATTTATATATTCTTCTTGGATTGTCCCCTTTATTGATCTCAAGTGTAATCTTTAAATTGAAATTTTATGTCCTTTTCATTTTATTTCTAAACCAAATAGAATAATTTAGAACTTTTCTTGTATTTAATATATTGCCTATATATGTAAGAAAAATACACCACTCTCAGTTTTATTTCCTTCCTTATTCTACTTAGATCACTTGAACCCTCTATTTGCTCTCTTGGTGATATCAATATCCCCAATCTCTCCCTTATTCTTTCATCCAGTATACTCAACCAGGCTCCAAACCTAAATGGATCTCACCACCTATATTTTATTTTATTTATTTGTTTTTTGTTTCAAGTTTTTATTTAATTTCTAGTTAGTTAACATATAGTGTAGTATTGATTTCAGGAGTACAATTTAGTGATTCATCACTTAAATATAACAGCCAGTGCTCATCACAAGTGCCCTCCTTTGTACCCATCACCCATGTAGCTCATCTCCCACCTACCAGCTTTCCAGCAATCCTCAGTTTGTTCTCTATAGTTAAGAGTCTCTTATGGTTTGCTTCCCTCTCTTTCCACCCCCTTCCCCTATGTTCATCTGGTTTGTTTCTTAAATTCCACATATGAGTGAAATCATATGGTATCTGTCTTTCTCTGACTTATTATTTTGCTTAGCATAATACATTCTAGCTCCATCCACCTTGTTGCAAATGGCAAGATGTCATTCTTTTGATGGCTGAGTAATATTCCGCCACATATAGTACATACATTACAGTATGATGTTTTCATTGGTATGTATACCAATGAAAACATCATACTGTAATCAAATTGTTGGTTTAATGGTTTGCTTAGGAGTAGGAACTATGTCTCATTATTATTATTTCTCTAGTGCCAATTGTAGTTTGTGTCACAGTGTATTTGCTTGATGAAAGTTTTTTAGTGAGTGCATGAATACTTCCCTCAAAAATCCTATATTTTTCCCATTTTAATTGAAGCAAATCACTAGTGAACTTTACAACAAACCTTTCTCTAATTGTACTATTTTGCAAATTCTCTTAAAATATTTTTTTTGGGTTTGCATCAGTATTTATCACCATGATTTTATTGTATAAAAATTAACTACAAAAATTCAGTGGCATAAAACAGTATTTGTTGCTCATGCATCCAGGTTGGTCACATGTGTTGCTATATTCATCTTGGCTGGATTTGATTACACATCTAGTGATGGCTGGCAGTTGGTTGATCTAGAATGGTCTCAAATATTGTTCTGCTGCATGTGTTTCTGGTCTCTCTCCTGGGCTAGTCTGGGAATGCCCTTTTTATAGAATTTATTGAGGTATAAGAGAACAGACCTCATTAGGAAAGCCCATTTTAAGCCTCTGCTGATGACACCTCTGCTAACATTATTTTAGCCAAGGCATGTCACACAGCTAGCTCCAGAGAAAGCAAATTATGCCCCCTCCCTTACCATGAAAGAGCCCTTTAAACTTATATAGCAAAGGATGTAAATAGATGGAATGTTTAAGAATTTGGATCAATATTGCAGTCTATCATAGGACCATTCAATCAGTAAACTCGCCAGTAACTATTGTTGGCACCAATAATTTTACAAAGTATTTTAATAAAATTATATGCAAGTTATTAGAGAAAAATAGATTAATCCTCCTTTTCCTCTAGACTTTGCAGTCCTATTTGAAATTTAAATAAGAAATATATAGCCAAAAGTTACATGAATGGGATAATTTTTAATTATCAAAGAAGGAAACTATCAGTAGCAACAAGAATCATTAAATAAGGTTTTGTGGGGGAGATTGAAGAACTGGAATTGGAAATATTGCTAAGCTTTTGAGGGAGACGAAGAAGGAATTTCATGTAGAACAATTTCCCTTCTTTCATGGTATCATTAGTTTATCACATAAATTGCTTCGTATTCTTTATCTGGAAATTTACAGACATCATTCCTAAATTGGTCTCGATATGGTGATTGGTGCATTATAAGAGAATAACAACAGTAAATAATTCATAATCAAATCTCCCTTGAAGACGTAAGTAAACATATAAATAACTATAATAAATTAGAAGGGAACATGATGACTTTGATTTGATTGACAAAACTACCTGATGTTTTGTCTCCAGGGAGATATCATCAGGCATGGTGCAGATTTTCCACTGCAAATTAGAATTCTTTGCACGACTTTGCTCTGAAACTGAATTACCTTTGAATTTAAAAATGCTTTAGGGAACCAGGCTTGGGTTGATGACAAGGAGAGTTATTAGTTTTAACCACAAAATAGAATATTTACAAACTTTGTGGAAAGACCAAGAAGAACCAAAATGAAATAGAGCTTTTAGGAAGTTACTAATACATTAAGAGAATAGGACAAAAATCTCAAAAGTTCTATTAGCAGTTTTATTTTATTTTTTTTTAAAGATTTTATTTATTTATTTGAGAGAGAGAATGAGAGAGAGAGAAAGGTCAGAGGGAGAAGCAGGCTCCCTGCTGAGCAGGGAGCCCGATGTGGGACTTGATCCCGGGACTCCAGGATCATGACCTGAGCTGAAGGCAGTCGCTTAACCAACTGAGCCACCCAGGCGCCCAAGCAGTTTTATTTTATTGTAAATTTGTTATCTTGTGTCTAGCTTTCATTAACATTTCTGTTGCTATCTGGCTTTTAGTAACTTTATTAACATAAAATTTTCAGAGTCTTTCATAGCCATACTATTATAAACATAGAGGTATTTATTTCTGCCAAAAAGACATAAAGAGAAATGAATTTTCATACCAAACTGGATATTTTCAAAACAAGCCACAGTGAGCCATTTAAAACTAAGCATTTAATTTTCATCTCCCCGCTCCGCCATGCCCATCAAATACTGTACCATATTCTGATCTCTTTTCCCCTCCTCTCTTCTCCCATAGGTTGTAAACCTTTTAATAACTGTGGTTGAAATCACATAGAATCCAATGTTTACCTTTTCCTCTGTTCCCTTGGCACTTGAAAATGGTGCCAAAACTGCTACATCAATTTAAATGGCACACTACTTTTAGAAATAGTAACTTTTATTCATTTATTCAGAGAAGTTATTAATTAAGCAACAATGAAGTTCATTCAGTTTTTGACAAGTGTTTCTCCTGAGGGAAAGGTGATGAAACAAGCTCCAAGGGCTGGTTCATTTTTAGAACTTGTTTACAAGGTTACAGTACACTCAATTTATCTAAGAATATGTTGCTTAGAGAGTTATTCCACGAGTGTTCATCTCATTTATAAATGACCTAGAACATCACCTAGTGGGATCATAAAATTCTATGGATTCAGTGGTGGTAGAAAAACATCAGTCGAAAGTTTGTAGCCTCTAGATTGTGATCCCAGTTCTGCCTCATTATAAACTTAACATATATTCCTTAAGTTCCCAGGGTCTGTTTTTTCCTTAAAAAATGATAGTAAATAACACCCTTTTCTTCACAGGGTTGTTGTGAGAAATAAATGGGATACACAGTAGATTAAAAAATATTTTTATTTATTTTAACATGTTACAGTGGAAAATTTCAACCATATCCACATGTAAAGTGAACAATATAAAAAGCCTTCTGGTATCCATTCCTAGACTCAGCTATATTACATGGCCAATTTGTGGCTTCTGTATTCCCACTTCTTCTTCCTCAAGTATCTTTAAGCAAATTCACAACATTTTATTATATCATGTGTAAATATGTTTGCATTTGTCTTAAAAACTAAGGTCTCATTAAAAAATCACAGTATCATTATCACAATAAAAGTAATAGCGATTCTTTAATACAGGATGCAAAGAAAGGGGACTCTTTCTCCTACACTGCTGGTGGGAATGCAAGCTGGTACAGCCATTCTGGAAAACAGTATGGAGGTCCCTCAAAAAGTTGAAAATAGAGCTACTGTACAACCCAGCAATTGCACTACTGGGTATTTTCCCCACAGATATAAATGTAGTGATCCGAAGGGGTGTGTGCACCCCAATGTTTATAGCAGTAATGTCCACAGTAGCCAAACTATGGAAAGAGCCAAGATGTCCATCAACAGATGAATGGATTAAGAAGATGTGGTATAGATATACAATGGAATATTATGCAGCCATCAAAACCCCAAAATCTTGCCATTTGCAATGACGTGGATGGAACTAGAGGGTATTATGCTAAGTGAAATAAGTCAATCAGAGAAAGACAAGTATCATGTGACCTCACTGATATGAGGAATTCTTAATCTCAGGAAACAAACTGAGGGTTGCTGGAGTGGTGGGGGGTGGGAGGGATGGGGTGGCTGGGTGAGAGACATTGGGGAGGGTATGTGCTATGGTGAGCGCTGTGAATTGTGCAAGACTGTTGAATCACAGATCTGTACTTCTGAAACAAATAATACATTATATGTTAAAAAAAAAAGATAGTAGGAAGGGAAAAATGAAGGGGGGAAATCGGAGGGGGAGATGAACCATGAGAGACTATGGACTCTGAGAAACAAACTGAGGGTTCTAGAGGGGAGGAGCTTGGGGGAATGGGTTAGCCTGGTGATGGGTATTAAAGAGGGCACATATTGAATGGAGCACTGGGTGTTATATGCAAACAATGAATCATGGAACACTGCATCAGAAACTAATGATGTATGGTGATTAACATAACATAATAAAATAAAATTTAAAAAAATAATATTTAAACTCTTCCTGTTTAAAAAAGTTTTGTAAGACTTTGAATCAAGATCCAAATAAGTCCAATTAGTCCATTTATTGTAATTAAATATTATTTTAAACTTTGTTACTCCTCTTTTTTGCTCACCATGCCCTCACTCCTCTTTTTTGTTCACCATGCTCTTTATTTGTTAGCAAAGCTGAGTCATTTGTCTCGTAGAATTGTTTTCTTATGAAGTTAGAATGTTCTGTCTTTTGTATTTTTTGTAAGTTGTGGCTAAATCTAGAGCCTTAGTAAGGTTTAAATTTTACTTTTTTCCTGTTCCAAATTTGTATTCCTGGTATTTTCTAGTAAACAGTGTTTTTTTGCCCTCTACAAACAATTGTTCCCTACAATTTCTATTGTCAAGTAGGGCAAAAGCATGATACACTAAAGATCACACATCACAATGCTCTGAAACATACCTTCCCGTGGGTTTCATTTATGACCAAGAAAGGATTACTGTTGCACCCATTTTTGCCCCCTGATGCCCATCAATGGAACAAGTGTTCAGAAGTATAGTGGTTAATTACATTGTTTTCCTTCCATCCTTATTCCTTCTTCTTCTTAATTATCTTTCTAAAAAAAAAAAATCTTAGTTGTCTTTTACCATTTGATTTGATCCATTTAATGTTGCATTGCCCTATATGTCCCTATATGTAAATTATAAACCATGATGATAAAACAAACAGTAAATCCATCATTCAATGTACTATTTGGGACTTTGGCCTTTGTTCTCCTAGCCTATCCCATCTCTGTGCCTCTTTCCTCATATGTAAGCACTATTTCCTTGATTTATAAAAACTAGTTTTATTTTATATATACCCATCCATAAATATTATTTAGCCTTACTTTTGTGATCTTTATTAAAATAGTACACTATATAATAGTTACTTAGAACTGAATGTATTTATTCAAACTATGTTCTCAAGTTTCATCCATGTAGTTGTCTAATTTGTTTATTTTCCCTGCTGCATATAATGTCACTTACCCATTTATTTATCCATTCTCCTATTATTGGACATTTGGGTTGTTGTTTTCACACAATGTTGCTGTGGGCATTCTTATACCTGGCTCCTGGTGCACATACTCCAAGGTGTTCTTAGGGATTATATCTAGGCGTGGAATTGCTATGTCATAGCATGTGTACATGCTCAACTTTTCCAAGTAATATGAAAATGCAGCCAAAGTAGTTTATCATTTTATACTATTATTAACAGTATATAAAAGTACATATAGAAAGTGTATTTTATTGATCAGTGTCATCTTCAACATTGGGAACTACCAGAATTCATGATTTTTGAAAAACAAGGAGTGTTAAAGAGTATCTCATTGTGGGCTTATTTGACATAGCGCTGATTAATAACAATGTTGCACTTTATTTTGCTTGGGTTATTGCCCATACATGTTTAAAATTCTTTGAAATTCCTGCTCATATATTTTTCCTTTTTTTGGTTTCTGCTTTAGAGGAGTCAGTTATATATTTTAGATACTGTTTTTTTTCAATTATACATGCTGTAATTATTTTGTCCCATTTTATGGTTAATCTTTTAATGTGTTAAGAATGGCTCTCGATTGATAAAAATTTAAACTACCAATGTAATTATATATATATATATATATATATATATATATATATATGTATTATCCTTCATGATTAGGAATTTAAAAATTTTCCTTTTTCTTCCTATTCTGAGATCATAAAACTATTCTTGTATTTTTATTTTAAATTTTTAAGGTTTTAGTTTTCATATTGAAATCTTTGTTACACTTGGATGTGGTTTTTTTGTGTATAGTTGAGGTATGAAGCAGGATTCCATTTTCCCCCCATATGAATAAACAAGTTTTTGAATATCTTCTCGGGACTAGTCCTTCATATTCACAATGCTCTATAATAATACAACTGTCACTTATTAAATTTCCATATATAGTCATGAATCTATATATTGACTTTCATTTCGTTCCACTGATCTCTTTGTCTATCACTATTCATAGTGATATTCTATTCACTATACAGTATCGTACTGTTCTAAATACTTGAAATTTATAGAATTCTTGACATTTTGGATAAAATGTTCTCCACATTAATCTTATTTATGAATGTTTTGACTATACTTGACCCTTTCCTCTTCCAATTAAATTTAGATGTCAAATTCTTTAAAAAAAAGTCCTATTGGGATTTTTATTTGAATTATATAGAATCTATAGTTATATTTGGAGGAATTGACATCTTTATGAAAACAAGTTTTTAAATTTGTAAACACAGTATATCTCTGTTTATTAGGTCTTCATTAAGATTTTTCAATAAATTTTATATTTTCACAAATGATGCAAATATCTTTGTCTACTTCCTCATTAATGTATACATTTTGTTTCTATTATAAATGATATCTTTTAAAAATTATGATCAGTTTCTGATGTACAACAAATTTCTTTCAAATTTATCTTGCAACCTGACACTGTGCTAAACTTATTTTTAATAATTTGTTCACAATTTATTTTGGATTTTCAATGTAAAAAAGTATCATCTGCAATAATGGCTGTGTTATTTCATTTTTCTAATTCTTAGGCATTTAGTTTCATTTTCTTATCTGATTACTATACCCAAGATCTATTAGTATGGTGATAGATGTGTTTTTGACTTGTATCTAAATTTAAAAAAAATATATTTTTTTAATTAAAAATTTGAAAGCCTTAATTCTCCTTTTTGATGGGGTCTTTGGTTTGGGGATCAAGGTAATGGTGGCCTCATAAAACGAGTTTGGAAGTTTTCCTTCTGTTTCTATTTTTTGGAACAGTTTCAGAAGAATAGGTATTAGTTCTTCTTTAAATGCTTGGTAGAATTCCCCTGGGAAGCCATCTGGCCCTGGGCTTTTGTTTGTTGGGAGATTTTTGATGACTGCTTCAATTTCCTAGTGGTTATAGGTCTGTTCAGGTTTTCTATTTCTTCCTGGTTCAGTTTTGGTAGTTGATACATCTCTAGGAATGCATCCATTTCTTCCAGGTTATCTAATTCGCTGGCATAGAGTTGCTCATAGTATGTTCTTATAATTTTATTTCTTTGGTGTTGGTTGTGATCTCTCCTCTTTCATTCATGATTTTGTTCATTTGGGTCACTTCTCTTTTCTTTTTGATAAGCCTGGCCAGGGGTTTATCAATCTTGTTAATTCTTTTGAAGCACCAGCTTCTAGTTTCATTTATCTGTTCTACTGTTCTTCTGGTTTCTGTTTCATTGACCAATATCCTTGATGTACATGGATGCAAAAATTCTCACCAAAATACTAGCCAATAGGATCCAACAGTACATTAAAAGGATTATTCACTACGACCAAGTGGGATTTGTCCCTGGGCTGCAAGGTTGGTTCAACATCCACAAATCAATCAACGTGATACAATTCATTAACAAAAGAACAAGAACCATATGATCCTCTCAATAGATGCAGAAAAAGCAGTTGACAAAGTACAGCATTCTTTCTTGATCAAAACTCTTCAGAGTATAGGGATAGAGGGTATATACATCAATATCATAAAAGCCATCTATGAAAAACCTACAGCGAATATCATTCTCAATGGGGAAAAACTGAGAGCTTTCCCCCTAACGTCAGGAACACGGCAGGGATGTCCACTATCACCACTGCTATTCAACATAGTATTAGAAGTCCTAGCCACAGCAATCAGATAACAAAAAGAAATCAAAGGCATCCAAATCGGCAAAGAAGAAGTCAAACTCTTCTTTTTGCGGATGATATGATACTTTATGTGGAAAACCCAAAAGACTCCACCCCAAAACCGCTAGAACTCATACAGGAATTCAGTAAAGTGGCAGAATATAAAATCAATGCACAGAAATCAGTGGCATTCCTATACACCAACAACAAGACAGAAGAGAGACAAATCAAGGAGTTGATCCCATATACAATTGCATCCAAAACCATAAGATACCTAGGAATAAATCTAACCAAAGAGGCAAAGGATCTGTACTGAGAAAACTATAAAATACTCATGAAAGAAACTGGGAAGACACAAAGAAATGGAAAAATGTTCCATGCTCATGGATTGGAAGAACAAATATTGTGAAGATGTCAATGCTACCTAGAGGAATCTACACATTCAATGCAATCCCCATCAAAATACCATCCACTTTTTTCAAAGAAATGGAACAAATAATCCTAAAATTTGTATGGAACCAGAAAAGACCCCGAATAGCCAGAGGAATGTTGAAAAAGAAAAGCAAAGCTGGCGGCATCACAATTCTGGACTTCCAGCTCTATTACAAAGCTGTCATCATCAAGACAGTATGGTACTGGCACAAAAACAGGCACATAGATCAGTGGAACAAAATAGAGAGCCCAGAAAGGGACCCTCAACTCTATGGTCAACTAATCTTTGACAAAGCAGGAAAGAATGTCCCATGGAAAAAAGACAGTCTCTTCAACAAATGGTGTTGGGAAAATTGGACAGCCACATCACAGAAGAATGAAACCGGACCATTTCCTTACACCACACACAAAAATAGACTCCAAATGGTTGAAAGACCTAAACGTGAGACAGGAGTCCATCAAAATCCTAAAGGAGAACACAGGTAGCAACCTCTTCGACCTCAGCCGCAGCAACTTCTTCCTAGAAACATCACCAAGGGCAAGGGAAGCAAGGGCAAAAATGAACTATTCGGACTTAATCAAGATAAAAAGCTTTTGCACAACAAAAGATACAGTCAACGAAGCCAAAAGACAACTGACAGAATGGGAGAAGATATTTGCAAATGACATATCAGATAAAGAGCTAGTATCCAAAATCTATAAAGAACTTACCAAACTCAACACCCAAGGAACAAATAATCCAATCAGGAAATGGGCAGAAGACATGAACAGACAATTTTCCAAAGAAGACATCCAAATGGCCAACAGACACATGAAAAAGCACTCAACATCGCTCGGCATCGGGGAAATCCAAATCAAAACCTCAATGAGATACCACCTCACACCAGTCAGAATGGCTAAAATTAAGTCAGGAAACGACAGATGTTGGCGGGAATGCAGAGAAAGGGGAACTCTCCTACACTGTTGGTGGGAATGCAAGCTGGTGTAACCACTCTGGAAAACAGTATGGTGGTTCCTCAAAAAGTTGAAAATAGAGCTACCCTACGATGCAGCAATTGCACTACTGGGTATTTACCCCAGAGATACAAAAGGAATCCGAAGGGGTATGTGTACCCCAATGTTTATAGCAGCAATGTCCACAATAGACAAACTGTGGAAAGAGCCAAGATATCCATCGACAGATGAATGGATAAAGAAGATGTGGTATACACACACACACACACACACACACACACACACACACACACACACACCAGAATATTATGCAGCCATCAAAAGGAATGAGATCTTGCCATTTGCAACGACATGGATGGAACTGGAGGGTGTTATGCTGAGTGAAATAAGTCAATCAGAGAAAGACATGTATCATATGACCTCACTGATATGAGGAATTCTTAATCTCAGGACACAAACTGAGGGTTGCTGGAGTGGTGGGGGGTGGGAGGGATGGGGTGGCTGGGTGATAGACATTGGGGAGGGTATGTGCTATGGTGAGTGCTGTGAATTGTGCAAGACTGTTGAATCACAGATCTGTACCTCTGAAACAAATAATGCAATATATGTTAAGAAAAAAAAAAGAATATAGCAGGAGGGGAAGAATGAAGGGTGGGAAACTGGAGGGGGATACAAACCATGAGAGATGATGGACTCTGAAAAACAAACTGAGGGTTTTAGAGGGGAGGGGTGTGGGGGGATGGGTTAGCCTGCTGATGGGTATTAAAGAGGGCACGTTCTTCATGGAACACTGTGAGTTATGCAGAAAGAATGAATCATGGAATACTACATCAAAAACTAATGATGTAATATATGGTGATTAACATAACAATAAAAAATTTAAAGAAAAAAATAAAAAAAAAATAGAAAGCCTTATTTTTTAGAGTAGTTTAGATCCAGAGCAAATTAAGAGGAATGTACAGAGATAACATGTATATTCTCTGCCCTTACATAATCATAACTTACCCCATTTTCAACATCCCCCACCAGTGTGATACATTGTTACAATTGATAAAATTACATTGACAAATCATCAACCAAAAATCACAGTTTACCTTATGGTTTACTGTTGATGTTGTACAATTTATAGTTTGGATAAATATGTAATGACATGTATTCACCATTATAGTTTCCTACAGAGTGATTTCACTGCCCTAAACATTCTCTGGGTTCACCTATTTCTCCCTCCCTTTACCCAATCTCTAGCAACTACTGGTCTTTTAACTGTCTCCATAGTTTTGAATTTTCTAGAATGTTGTGTAGTTGAATCATACAGCATTAGCCTTTTCACGTTGGCTTCTTTCACTTAGTAAGACACATTCATTTTTTTCTCCATGTCTTTCCATGTCTTGAAAGATCATTTCTTTTGAACACTTAATATTCCATTGTCTAGATGTACCACAGTTAACTTACCCACCTACTGAGGACATCTTGGTTGCTTCCAATTTTTGACAATTTTGAATAAAGTTCCTATAAACATTGATGTGCAGGTTTTTATATGGACATAAGTTTTCAACTCTTTCGGATAAATACCAAGGAGTATGCTTGCAATATGGTATGGTAAGAGTACTTCTTGTTTTGTAAGAAACTGCCAAATGGGGGCGCCTGGGTGGCTCAGTCGGTTAAGCGTCTGCCTTTGGCTCAGGTCATGTTCTCAGAGTCCTGGGATCCAGCTCTGCATTAGGCTCCCTGCTTAGCAGGGAAGTCTGCCTCCCTCTCTATCTGCCTTTCCCCCTGCTCATGCTCTTGCTCTCTCTCTCAAATAAATAAATAAATAAAACCTTAGGAAAAAAAAGAAACTGCCAAACTGTCCTCCAAAGTGTCTGTTGTATTTTGCATTTCCACCCACCAGCAATAAATGAGAGGTTTTCTTATTCTGCGTCCTTGACAGCATTCTGGATTTTGTTCTGGATTTTGGCCATTCTAATAGGTATGTAGTGGTATCTCGTGGTTGTTTTAATTTGCATTTCCCTGATGATATACGATGTGAAGCATCTTTTCATATGGTCTTTTGCTACCTCTGTATCTTTTTTGGTGAGATGTCTGTTAAAGTCTTTGGCCCATTTTTCTCGTCTCTTATTTGGGACAGGATTGCTGAGTGGACTGTAGTCGGGTATTTTCTTTCCCCAGGTCAGTTAGGCTCTGATAATACCCAAGTAGGTTATGCTCCAGTAAAAAAATTTCTCCTTGAGAGGTGTCCTTGCTAAGAACAGAATGTTCTGGAGTGTTTCAAAATGATTCCTTTTCCTCTCCTCCGGCCTGGGCCCGAGGAGATTTTTCTCTGATATTTACTTGGGAATCTGGCTGAGGTCCTGGAGGTAAATCTACGGTATGGTGAAGGCCCCCAGTGACTGGGTCTCCCTAGTGTTTTTTACTTTCAGTGTTGTCTTCCCTGAGCTGCTACAATTTGTCAGTTGCAGTGTGGGGGTTTTCTCCCTCTAGTACTGGTTCTCAGGGCAGTTTCTCTTGTGGGTCAAGGAAGCCGTGATGCCCTGTATTCACCCATCTCTCCACTGTTGCACACAGAGTTTTGCCTTGTGTCCTGTCCTTTACAGATCCAAGAAGAATTCATTATTTTTCAGTATGTTCAGCTTTTTACTTGTTGTTGGAACAGAGTGGTGACTTCCAAATTCATTACATGTAGAACCAGAAAAATTGTAGCTAATTTCTTAGGGTATGCTTCCAAAGTTCACCCGTTAAAAATGATGTTTGCTCTGGGATGCCTGGGTGGCTCGGTTGAGCATCTGCCTTCAGCTCAGGTCATGGTCCCCAGGGTCCTGGGATCGAGCCCCGTATCAGGCTCCTTGCTCAGCGGGGAGCCTGCTTCTCCCTCTCCTCCTGCTGCTCCACCTGCTTGTGCTCTCTCTCTCCTTCAAATGAATAAATAAAATCTTAAAAAAAAGTTTGCTCTACAATTTTCATAGGTAGCTTTTAAGGAAATTATCTTGTATTCCTAGTTTAAATGTATTTTTTAAAATCATGAATGCATGTTGAACTTTGAAAAACTTTCTTTGCATATATAAGAATGGTAATATTAATTTTTTTAAATTTAATTTTGTTATGTTAGTCTCCATACAGTACATCATTAGTTTTTGATGTAGTGTTCCATGATTCATCATTAATAAATGTCAAATAACTCTTATATTGTTGAGATGAATCCTGCTTGTTCATGATTTTTTTTTGTATACTGCTATATTCAGTTTGTTAATATTTTGTTTAGAATTTTTTGTGTTCACAAATTACAGTAGCCTTTTCTTTCCTCTTCATGTCCTTGTCTAGTTTTGGTATCAAGCGTATGCTGACCTCATGGAATGAGTGGAAGGTTTGTCCTCTTCTTGTATTTTCTGAAAAAGCTTAAGATTGGGATGCCCATCCTTGAATGTTTGGCATAAATTACCATGAACCCTGGGTGATTAGTGTTTTTCTGTGAATTAAAATAAACATTCAGCTTAACTGACTATTAAAATGTTCTTTCTTAGTTGCTTTTTATAAATTACATTTTCCTGGAATATTTTCATTTCATCTAAAACTTTCTAATTTATTGTCATACTGTTGTTCAGAGTATTCTTCTTACCTTTTTAGTGGCTATGCTACTTAAAGTTATATCTTCTTTTTTATTCCTGGTATTATTTATTTTTGCCTCCTCTGCAGAATTCTTACATTTGTCCAATTTACTAGGCTTTTCAAGTATTATCTTTGCAGCAGTGGCACATGACGGGGAGGATGGTGAGAGTCGTCTTTCCTGGACACAGGCAATTAGGAGGTGTGTTGTCTGTAGAAAATTTAAAAACAATGGTAAAACTGACTAAAAGTTGACAAGCTTTTTATTATCATTATGTCCTGGTAATTCTAAACAATATCAGTGATTAAAATACTCCGCCCCCCCTTAAAAACTCTTTTATTGGCCTAAGAGCTAAATAATTGATGTGGTTGCTACGAGTTTTGAAAACATATATGTAAATTTCAAAGTACTGTGTCCTTATTTGCATTATTAAACATCATTCTGGAAGCTAATGCAAGAACTCCTAGTTATAGAGTCTGCCTGTGACTTACTCAGACTCAGTTATTTGTATTCATTTAGAGAGTAAATGCATAATGGTTTGGATTTGTTAGATCTTCTTTTAGACAGTTTTTGTCTCCGGTTGCTGATTGTACATGTTCTTATGCTTATGCAGTAGATTATAAATAAATAATGATAAGAAGAAATAAAATCTAGTTACTTCATTTCTGTCCTTCTAGGTTACTCTTGGAGTTTTTATATCATGTAAAAATTTAAACAATGAAGTAGAGTGGGACCTACTATGTATAATACTTCTTTTGTTTGGTGAAAAGTTTTAATTCAAACATGAAATATTGTATGGCATTTGAAAAATACCTCTAACATAGAACTTTATTCTTTATTAATTGATATTCTTTTTATTTAATTGCCCTTTGCTATTAATTATAATGCTGTTCATTACTGTAACAGATAATAGAGATACAAGTTTTTCTTTTCTTTTTCAAGATAAAATATAGTAATATAATTTAGAAACATTATTCCCTTATTTTTCTCCTTTTTCTATCCTTCATTTTTTTAAAAAAATATTTCTACTGGCATGATTGTGTATAAGTTCAATAAAATAAAATATTCATTTTCTGTGTGTCTTTTATGGCCATTAATAGTTATTTCATTTCATGATAATTACAATTATTTTTAGCATAGAGAGGAGGTGTTGTTAAAAGAAAAGATCTATTCTGGAGCTCAAATATGCCAGGTTTGCTGCTATTCTAATGTACCTTAGTGTCTCTGTTTTGGGGATTTTATTTTCATCTTCATGATCCCCTCTCGAGTCAACTATCTTTGGATTTATTTTGAGGTTCTTTTTCTAACTTCGTAAATGGTGTGCTTACCTCATTAATTCTCAGCCTTTTTCTTTAGTCTCTAGATTTTTAAACAAAATTTTAATGTTGCAACTTAACAAATATATCTTCAGTGAATGTGGAGAGCTTCAGTAGCCTATGATGACACACTTTTTAAAAATCATTTATAACTATCAATTTATTCTGTTACATTGTCTTATGTCCACTAACTAGTTGCTGAATGTTTATCGTATACAGCAATGTACAAGGTGATGTGGTACGTGTGCCACAAAATCCAAAAGGACATAATTCTTACCCTTCAGGATATTATAGTCATTGTTAGCAATTAGTGTGTAAAGAATCTTCCTGGCATTGTTCCTTGTCTTCCTGAATGTCACAAAGGCTGTATGGAGATAGGTGCTCAGAAGTATGGGTAATGTGGGCATTGGACCTGAGACTGAATGTGTGCTACTAGAAACTGTATTTGTTTTAAACATCAGATAATCTCCCACCAGAGTCCTCAAGCTGCATTGCTGACCTTGCCTTGGCTCCAGCTCCTATTCCTCACATTCCATAAACAAAGCCGGGTGTGTCTAGTTCCCATTGTCATTAATTTCTAATCCCTCTTCTCCAGGGCTTTGAAAGTAAAGTTTGCATGGCTGGTACTCCTGCCAACAGAAGGAAGGGAACAGGGGAGAAAAATGATGTTTAGGGAAAAAAAAATCAAAGGAAAGAATGAAAATTCATCACAAAAGGGAAAGGATCCACCCTGCCCCCCAGGTTAGTGATTCAGGGTTGTTGATTTCCACAGATGATGGGAGAAAACACAGATGAGAACAGGGGGCAAGAAATTTGTCCACATTAGGCTTGGGGTGGGGGAAGGAGGGGGAGAGGTTTGTTTTTTATTTTGGCAAGAATACTTTATAGGTAGTTTTGGTACCTCCATGAGGAGGCACATAGTGTCTAGTTAACTTTTTTGATGTTATAGCAATTGATGATCATTGCTCGGATTCGTATTAGGATGTGATTGTGATATTTTTATTTTATCATTTTTTCTTTATTTATTAACTGGAATGACTGTATAAACATATAGTACCCTCACCAACTAGTTAGTGATACTGAATTATAGTTGGTTGGGAAAAGTGGTATACCTGCTTGATCTTTTCCTTTATTTACCAGTTGTGAAAAATGAGTCAGTTCCTTAATATCCTCTGAAGGAGACCAATAAGATTTTCTTAATTGTTTTGCTTTCTATTAGAATCTTCAAAAAGTGATGGATTTAAACATATGTCATATGTTTTAATTCATGTCGATCATTATCCTTATTGATACTCAAATTGTCCAGTCTTTGGCCAGTAGTAGCCTTTTTTTGTATTAGCGCTTGAGTCCATTACAGCTAACCCTGATAGACTTTGATAGTAACTTCCCTTTCAGTATGTAAAATGATCTAGGTTCATAATGTATATATCTCTTGACTGATACCTGGAACTAGCTATTTCTCTATGTCTTGCAATTGAAGACCAGGGGTTAAGCATGCACACTGTCACTGTATTGGTCGCTATTTCAAGACCTTTCAGTAGGCAGAAATACATATATTTCTGTACATATATAATCATAAGTATAATCACAATTCATAGTCAAGACTGTGGAGATATTACTTAACCTTATTGATCTTATAATTGCATTTTGTTTCCTCTATGTTCAAATCTTAGTTCCTCCAAAACACCAATATAGTTACCCATTTGCTTTATTTCACAATATATACGTAGCTGTTGCAGTGTAATGATATTGACAGTCACTAACTGAAAACAAATTATATTTTTTTGCTGTTTATGTTGCCTTTAGAGTAAATCCCACTAGGAACGTTTGGTAAAATTACAAGTTACTTGGAGTAGTTCTTCCTTGTGCGGCTGTGCTATAATTATTTTTAAGACAAATATTTATGTATATTTTTTATTTGCCCATAACCATTGAGTAAATGCTTTTGATCAAAATTAAAATGATTTTTTATTATGTTATGTTAATCACCATACATTACATCATTAGTTTTTGGTGTAGTGTTCCATGATTCATTGTTTGCGTATAACACCCAGTGCTCCATGCTGTACGTGCCCTCTTTAATACCCATCACCAGGCTAACCCATTCCCCCACCGCCCTCCCCTCTAGAACCCTCAGTTTGCTTCTCAGGATCCATAGTCTCTCATGGTTCGGCTCCCCCTCCGATTTTCCCCCACTTCATTCTTCCCAGGAGGGGAAGAATGTGCTATAATTTGATACATGGATTTTACTTTCAGGACTTTAAGACTTAGGAAATGCTTTTTTGAAACTGATTTTGCTTTAAAATTATTTAAAATATTTAGGTGGGTTCAAAGTCAAATTTGAAATTTACAAAACAAGGCATATTCAGAAATGTTCAGTTTTTAATCCCTGTTCTTTCTATTCTCTTTCCTTCTAGGAACACCTTTATATACTTAACTTTATTGTTGTTTTTATGGTATAAATGTTCATTTTATATACACTTTATATTACTATGATGTTACAATGTAAATTTTATAATATAAATTGTTCATTGCTATATTATAATATAAATTTTACAATATATATTATATACATATTCATTTCCTTAAATAAAAAGCTTACTGCACATGCAGTTTTCCACCTTGATATTTTTCACCTTTCTTGGAGATTACACCATAGTAATATAGAAAGATATTCCTCATTGCTTTTTAGAGCTGCACAGTACTCTGTTGTGTTGACGTACATGACTAATTCCCAATTTGATGGACCTTTGCTTTGTTTCAAGCTTTTTGCTATTGCAAAGAGCACTGTAATAAACCATCTTTTGTGTATTTTACCAGTGTATTTTGGAATAGCTTCCTAGAAGTGGGATTGCTAGGTCAAAGGGTAAATATATGAAATTTTGTTAGATATTGCCAATTCCTCTCCTTACGGGTTATGATATTTTGCATTCCAACTGCAATGTATTAGAATGCATTTCCCAACAGCTTCATCTATAGGTTATATTGTCAAATTTTTGTATTTTATCCATTCTGATAGGTGAGAAATGGTGTTGTGATTATAAGAAAGATGGAACATTGTTGAAAGCCACAGATCATTTAAAATTTTGGTGTTTTACTTTGCTATTATTAGAAATTAATAATATATTAAGTACATTACTCCTTTGCCTGTGATATGATTGCAATTTTTTCCCCCTCAGCTTGTCTTTTTACTTTGCTTATGGTGTTTTTCCCTTGTGAAAGATTTTTTTTTTTTTTAAGTAAGCTCTATACCCAGCATGGAGCCCAACACGGGGCTTGAACTCACAACCCTGAGATAAAGACCTGAGCTGAGATCAAGAATAGGATGCTTAACTGACTGAACCACCCAGGTGACCTTTCTGTGTGAAAAATTCTTAAAATTTAATAGGATGAGCCATTTTCCCTTTTTTTCTTCTGGATTTTGAATTACAGTTAAGAAAGCTTTCCCCAAACACAAATTACAGAGCACTTCATTTATGTTTCTTCTAGTACTTGTTTTGCTATATTTATTTAATGTGACAACTCTCTGATCCTTTTAGAACCTATCCAGATGTATAATGTAAAAAATTGGTTCATTTTTATTGTTTTCCATGTGGCTATCCATCTTCTCTCTGCTGATATGAGTTACTGACTTTCTTGGATGCTGGATATTCATACAGAGTTGAGTCTACTTGTTCTCTTGCTCTTCTGCCAACTCTGTTTCTGCTCTCTTCTTCTTGGTATTAAAAGAGAGACTAGTCCCACACGTGAAGGAGGAAGGTGTACCTATTTAATGTTTTCAGAGCTATCAGGAACACAGACATACATGCAAAGAATTTATGGCCTTTAACTGATAAATTTTCATGTAAATGTACATCTCTTCCTCTAATGTGTCTTTAACATAGAGACCATGACCGTTGACCCTGTATCTAACTCAGCTATTGAGTTGCTTGGTGTTCCTACATATACCAGTTCCTCAAAGCTGAAGCAGGTTTATTATGCAATCCTCAAAAACATGGTATCTAAAACATATGGTAGAATTTCTTCTTATGGTAAACTGAGTCACTGGTATACATTTAATAATGCACCTATTTTAGTATCTGTTATTAGAGCTTTAAGACTGGTCCTTTGATCCATTTTGTCTTGCAACAAACAACATGCAAGATGCACTATATCTGCAACAAGATTTCCCAAATCACATTGAGTTGAAATATTCCAATTAGCAAGTTGTTTATCAATTCTCTGGACACATGCACATTCAGGTTACTGCTGTATTCTTATGCTTGCCTGTGAATTACTGGAAAGCAACTGTTTTAAAGAATGACAGAAGGAAATAAAGAAAGGGAAAAAATCTCTTGCAATTTTAGGGAAAAGGAGTAGAAAAGAACTTTCTGGAGACTTCGTTATAAATGGTTAGAACAATTATGCTAAATGGAATTAATATATTTATGTTGTTTTATTCAAGGCTTATCATGTTCTATTATGAAACAATGAAATGCAATTAATAAATTGTCAGTTCATTTTTCTTGTTTTATTTGAAAATGCTTCGGCATATTTTAGCATATCATTTTTAGAGTAGCAAACAACTCTAATGTATAACATTAATAAACGGTGATAGACTTTACTATAAATACTGCATCTGTTGCCAAGAAAAGTTACATACAAAAACAGAGCATTGCAAACAGCAGTTCAGTAATTCTTTTTGTAGTAGAGACATGGGCCTTCTGTATCATTTTAAGTATCTTTGCACTACTTGACCCTCTGCACTTGGAGAATATTGTTTTTCATACATCAACAGTTTGCTGAGTTTAAGGGATTAACACCATATATGTGGTGTTGTGAGAGCCCAGAAAACCAATTGAGCAGTTTTTTCCCCCTTGTGTTTTATTTGAGGGGCAGAGTTAGGATTGAGGAAAAGCTGTGACAAACTTTTCATGTGTGTAATCATAGCCAGATACTGTCACAAAGAACAACTTAAAAAAATCAACGCAGTGGAATAAAAAACAGATAAAACACAAAATAAAAACCACTAGTGGAAAAGTTTCCATAGACTAAATTATTTTGAATTCCAAAAACCTTATTGTTATTTGAAAATAAATATTTAACTAATAAAATACGTAAGAATTCAAAATACATTGTTTTCTAGTATTTTCTGATGTATCAAAGCAGATACTAATTTTATTTAACCGGGACTATTTCAAGTTATCAAACTTCACTCCGATTTTTATATAAAAATTTCACTTACGTATTCTGTCAATTCAAAGGAAGTTCAAGGCATTGAAAAGCACACAGGATACAACAAAATCAAAAAACCAGATCAACCACCATTATCTTTCCTCTTCTGTCTTCTTCGATATTAAACATTACAAGAAATGTGGCAAAGATTAGAATTTCTTTCTTATGTAAGAGGAGATAAAATATTTTATATATTTTAACTTAAAAATAACAATTTTAATCTATAAATGCTATATCTTCTAACTGAGCAGATATTTAGGTTGACTTCAAATACTGCATGTTCTTTAATTTGTGACTACCAAAGTCCTGAATATATCAGGAATTACATGATAACTAGACAGAAAATAGAGGACATAAAAGTAGGTGTTTTTAAGAGGTGAAATAGATGATATCTCTGAGTTTCATGAGATAAAAAATTGCTCACCTCATGTGTTATGAATAGTTTGGGGAAGTCCTTTCTCTCCCCTGCCTTCTTTTTTGAAAAAAATTTTATTTAAATTCAATTTAATTATCATGTATATGATATTTGATCTGTATTATTAGTTTCAGTGGAATTTAGTGATTTATCAGTTATATACAATGTCCAGTGCTCATTATTTCAAGTGCCCTCCTTAAAGGCCATCACCCAGTTACCCCATCCCCCCTACCCACCTCCCCTCCAGCAACCCTCAGTTTGTCCTCTGCCTTCTAATCCAATATAATTTCTTATTGGCCTGCCTGATTGTTTCAGGGCTTAAAATTCCCATTAGAGAATTGTTTCTTCAGACTAAGACTTTTCTTTCTCTCTTAAAAATACACATAGAGTTGGGGGCACCTGGGTTTTGGTTCAGCCTCTGCCTTTGGCTCAGGTCATGGATAGAGCCCCTCATGGGCTCCCTGATCATCAGGGAGCCTGCTTCTTCCTCTCCTGCTTGCTCTGCTTGTGCCTTACCACCCCCCCATCAAATCAATCAGTTAGTCTTTAAAAAATACACATACAATTGAAAAAGAATAGCATGTTAACTTAGTAGTAACTAAAAGTCAATTTATATTTTCAAATATGAGTAAGTTAATGATCTTCAGCTCAGGCAAGAGAAACTTCACTGGTAAATTAATGGGGCAGTGGAGGCATTCCGAGCCTGGGTTTCTGTTTAAAAAGGGGTAACATTAGTGGCATGCCTCAGCAGAGGGGCATTGTAACATGGAAATGCAGAAAGCAGGGATAGATTCCAATATATTTGCCCCCACACTTAGCAGTTTCATCATGTTCCATCTCTTACTCTTTGGTTTCATGTTTTCTGCCCTCAAATATATTTTCAAAAAAGGAAGCTTTTTAAAACATAAGAAAAAGCAAATATTTTCATTTGAGATATTTTCCTTTATCTACCATCTAAAATCTTTAATTGGCAGACTTTTACACTGAATGATCAATGTTCACCATCTCCATTTTATTGATATCCAGTATTTTACAACACTTTGGATCTAGTTTTAGCTCCCGTCGTACCACTGAAACTTCCATGTTGAAGAATTTTTATCACCAGAATAATGTTTGGTCTTTTCTCTGACTGCCTTTCTTTCTTATCCTTCCTTCCTTCCTTCCTTCCTTCCTTCCTTCCTTCCTTCCTTCCTTCCTTCCTTCCTTCCTTCTTTCCTTCCTTTTTAGTTTAAACAACAGATATTATTTTCTCAAAGTTCTAGAGACTGAGAGCCTGAGACAGTGTGACATTATGATCAGGTTCTGGTGAAACATCTCTTTTGGGCTGTAGACTGCCAATTTTTAGTTGTATCCTCACATGGCAGAAGGAGAGTTAGCTCTCTCTGTCCCCTTCTTGTAAGGACACTAATCCCATTTATGAGGATTCATAGACCTTCAAGACCTAATTATCTCCCAATGGCCCCACCTCCTAATACCATCAAATTGGGGGTTAGATTTCAACATATAAATTATGATATAGTCCATAAGACCCACAAGTCCTTCAATGTCCCATATTATTCTCAACACTTTGATAAAGACTTTACTTACTCTTTCAGCCATCAACCGTCTATGAAATTCTATGACAAATGGGGTTCCTACCACACAATTTTGTATTTAATTATATTCTATCCTAAATTGTTCTCAGGACTTCATCTGTGGATTTTAATAATTCATGAGCTCAATCTTACATCACTGCCGGACTTAGGCACCACTTCTTCGCACCTCTGTTATTTCCGGGGCCCCAAGGGCCATTGTAATATAGTTGGGGAGAAGGCTGCTCCCATTCTTCTGCACTCATCATTTGAGAGTGGTGCCTCAAAATGGCCACCACGACTTCGAGAAGGCCCCTCCGTGGGTATTGTACTTGTTCCTGATGTCCTGTTAAGCACGGGGATTTCTACTGATGGATTCTTTGACCTCTTAGTGAGTCAAAACTGTGCAGATCCCTAGGAAATAACAGAAAGGTAAAAATGAGCTTGGTTTCCAACTTCACACTGAATTTAATTACTTGCGTCCCGTTGTCCCTTCTCCCCCATGAAACTACATGACTTTATGCTCTAGGTCTCACGGAATCTTGCTAGGAAAATCATCTGAAGTTTTTCCATCTCTAACATCAGTTCTAACCAGAGCTCAAAAATTGTTCCTTCCAGTAATTGATGTATTTTTCTCTTTCCTCTCCCATGAGTGTGTGCACAAAGCACCATCCCTCTCTTATTAGCCCTTCTTTCTTCTTGGACAAAACTACTAAAAGCCCTCATGTAAATTAGCTAACAAAAATAAAGATGGGAGATGAGGAGGGAACCATCTCACAAAATTTCCTCTTGTGTTTATTTCAGAAACCTCACCACACATTTCTATCTTGCTTTCCAATTTAATTGACAAGCTACTTAGGCGTAGGGCCTCTGTTTTCTTTGTTCCTGAAACAGTACCTGAAAGTACCTAACACAATGCTCTGCAAATGGTAGATGTAAAAAAAAAACTGAATTTCTTAACTAGAAATAAAGCCCTGAGAACATTTTCAAGCATCAAGTGGAAAATTTTGCAGAATAAGTGAGGATCATCCAACCAAGAGAATTTCATTAATCTATGAAGTTTTTCTATGCATAATTTTGCAAAAGTTGTCTGATAGTCCCTACTGTTAGAGATTCCATTAAGAAAATTTAGCACATTTAGGGTTTTTAGATTGCCCAAACTAACTAGTCTAACCTTGGTTGAACAACCCTGAAAGTGACTGGCAATTAATTTTTTTATATCACTCTCATGGCAAAAACATACATTTTACTATATTTTGGTAGTTCAGGAGGATATGAGATCATTACACTTTAAAACAAAACCTGTGAACTCATAAAAGACAATAAACCGTGTGATTAAAGAATGCAAAGTTGGTGGATGAACTGCAATGACATTTGGATGTTCCAGGGAGTGAGGGGGTCAGAGACTGAGCAACCAGGAATGGAAGCCAAGGGTCAGCAATGGCATTGAAGATTTTGAAGTCTAAATTATTGCAGTGAATTAAGATTTATGAGCATGATGCTATAATCATATAAATAAACCCTATATGTGTGTTTGTATGTGTCTGTGCATAACATGTATATACTTCTCTAATATTCAAAGTAGCTTCATGTTTATTCTGTAGTCCTTCGATCTGTAGATAGGGCATTGGCGTCTAAGGTAGAATAGTATAGTTATAAGGTAGAATAGTATTCCTTAACTTCTTCTATCCTTGTTATTTTTCTAAGATGAAAGATATCATGACCAGCTTTTCAAATGATACTCTGTCGTGGAATTTAAAAGGTATATAAACTGATCTGAACTCTTTTGGAGAGAAGACACTATTCAAACAAAGTTTGAAGATATCCATTTTATTCTTCTTGAATAAAGGACAATTACCACTTTTAAGTGTAATATTTGACCTCTTGTCCATTGTCATTCCAGGCCATAAAAAAAAAAAAAACAGATTTTAAAGACTGACTTCCATCTGTTTTAGTTGGCATGATTAATAAATATCTGCCAGATGCTGCACTAATTCCACATTTTTAGTTTTTATGACAGGTGAGTCTTTTGTTTTTATGAAGCAAGTATATTACATACTTGATATAACCATCACTCAAGGTGAGGGGTCAGGAGGGAAATAATGATTAATTCCAATAATTACTATTCCTTAATTAGATTTGTTAGCATGTTCTATTTAGTGTATACATTTCCATTTGGTCTCTGGTAGATCAGTTTCTGAAAATTGTACTTTTGTTATCTTTTTATGTATTTTAGAGGTATAGGAATCAGAGTAAAAAACAAGGAATTCCTTATTTGATGTTATTAACTCAGACTACTTCTTTCACTCTCATTTCTTTTCACCTCAGAGTGACCAGTCGCACTGACAGGGGTCCCTAACTGTTGGGGTCCTCTGTACTCCATATGTGTGGGGATGAAGGATAATGCAAGTAGAGAGTATAGGGGGTTGAGCCTCACTAGTACAGCAGAGGGGAGTGTTCAATGGATCAATAAAGGAAATCTTCAATTACCTTATTCCGAAATACAGAACCAAGCAAGAGAAACTGGGAAGATGGGAGGAGGCACAGTAATCTAAGACAAGTAATTTGAAAGGGTGGTGTGATAAAATCTGAAAAGAGCATTTTCTGAGAATAGATATTTCCTTATGATCAGAGGGAAGTACTTCTATGTAGCTCACCTCTGAGTTCTCCAAAACATTTGACATTACATTTTTTTTTTATACTGAGGCACTGAATAAATGAATTTTTAATGAATGCTTACATCACAAAATGATTAGTGAATTTAGTCCATTTACATCAAAGTAATTGATAGGTATATAATTGTCATTTTATTGTTTATTGGCTGTTTATTTAATTCCTCTGTTTCTTCCTTCTCTTGGTCTCTTCCTTTGTGATTTGATGACTTTCTTTAGTGGTATACTTCCTTTCTTTTTATCTTTTGCATATTTACTATAGATTTTTGCTTTGCGTTTACCATGAGGTTTGCTTATAACAACTTATATCTCTAACAGTCTATTTTAAGTGGATGACATCTTAATTTTGATCCCGTTGTAAAGCTCAATATTTTTACTTCCTCCTACATGTATTATGATTTTGATACTGCATTTTACTTGTGTATCCCTTAGCTAATTGTTTTAATCATAGTTACTTTAAGTACTTTTATCTTTTAGCCTTCATACTAGTTTTACTACTTTTACTATTTACTACCTTTACTATTTATTTACCTTTCTAATAAGATTTATTCTTTGATATGTTTTTTGTTACGAATTAGCACCCTTTCTTCTCAGCTTAATGAAGTCCCTTTAACATTTCTTGTAAGACCAGTTTAGTGGCGATGACCTCTGTTAGCTTTTGCTTGTTTGGCAAATTCTTTATCTCTTCTTCAGTTTAATGACTTTGCCAGGTTAAATATTCTTGGTTTTAAGTTTTTTCCTTTCAGCACTTTGAATATATCATGTACTCCCTTCTGGCCTACAAAGTCTTGGCTAGAGTTGACTGATCTTTTCTTTTGCTTCATCTAATTTGCTGTTGAACCCATCTAGTGTATTTTTCAGTTCAGTTATTGATTCTTTAGCTCTATGAATTATTTGGTACTTTCTTATATTTTCCATCTCTAGGTTGAACTTCCCATTGGTCATCCATTCTTCTCCCTAGTTTGTTAAGCACCCTTACGACCTTTATTTTAAACTCTTTATCAGGTAAATTACCTATCTCCATTTCATGAATGTTTTTTCTGAGGTTTTATCTTTTCATTCATTTGGAACATATTCCTTTGTTTATTCATTTTGCTTGGCTCTCTCTGGTAGTTTCTGTATGGTAGATGAGACAACCACCTTTCCCAATCTTGAAGGAGGAGCCTCATGTAGGAAATGAAACTTGTCATTCAACCCAGTCCCAGCTCTTTGTCATCTCTCAAAGTTTTGTGCTTATCTAAGCAGCCTATTATATTTTGATAACTCCCAGTAGTTTAGAATGTATCAAGGCCTGTCAGTATTCTTTTTTTTAAAATTTTTTTATTGTTATGTTAATCACCATACATTACATCATTAGTTTTTGATGCAGTGTTCCATGATTCATTGTTTGTTCATAACACCCAGTGCTCCATGCAGAACGTGCCCTCCTCAATACCCATCACCAGGCTAACCCATCCCCCCACCTCCTCCCCTCTAGAACCCTCAGTTTGTTTTTCAGAGTCCATTGTCTCTCATGGTTCATCTCCCCCTCTGACTTACTCCCCCATTCTTCCTCTCCTGTTATCTTCTTAAGGAGAGGATCTCAGCACTTAAATTCAGTTTATTTGGAAGTCAGATCCTCAGACAGCAGCTTTAAAAGCAAATATAAACAGTCCTCTGGGACAGCAAGTGTAAGTCCCACTGGTCAGGCAGTCTGGTGGTGTCCCCTGGGCAGCAGTCACAAAAAATAGGGTTCAAGATGAGTGTATAGCCCTTTCCTGGAAGGTATTAGTCAGGTGGAAGAAGGCAGAGGGAGAGTGCCAAGACGCCATCTACAACCTGTGGTCCTTGAGAGCAAATCCATAGCCTACTAGATGTTTGTCAAACCTGAAATCTGCCCTTCAGGCTGAAGCTCCAGGACAAGCCAAGAGACTTCCTTCACAAAAAGACCAGTAGGGGTGTACCTCAATCTGCTGTTTGCACACTGCCCTTGGGGTTGCAGCCGGCCCAGAACCATTTCTCTGATTATCCAGTCCCATGGGACCCAGGAATGCAAGCTCCCCTGGCCACCAGAACCAAGGGGGTGTCCCTGGGTGGCAGCTACATAACCCATGGTGACAGATGTAAAAAAAACAACAACAACAGGGTACCAACTGTGTGTGAAGCTCCCCTCCAGGAGACACTGGAACTCGGGAGTGCAGCAGAGGGAGAAGGTGAAGAAAGTGCCTATCCTCAAATGATTCTGGAAGTAATTATAGTCAGCCTTTAGGTGTGTGTTTAATTAGAAGCCTGTCCTCCAGACCTCAGGCATGGTGATTAGCTAAAAGTCCCCCTTCACAAAAAGACCAAGCTCCTGGGTCTGTTGTCTCTTGCTGTGCCCTAGGGGTGGTAGCTGTTGAAGAATTTCTTCATTGGTTACAGTCCTGTAAGTTCCATGAGTGTCAAACCCTACTGGTAGCCAGAGCCAGACAACATAGAGGTATTCCCTTGCAGCAGCCACAAAAATTGGCACTGAATAGTGGTATGAGCTCCTTTCTGGATGATACCAATTATTATAGTCCCATGGGACCAAACACAAGCATCCCTGGTGTCCAGAGCTAGGCAGTCAGGAGGTATCCTCTTGGTGGCAGCCATAAAAATTAGAGCACCAGATGCATGTAAAAGCTCCCTTCCTGGAAACCCTGGTGCTCTGGAGTGTGTCAAAGTGAAAGTACAAAGATGATACCTGCCAGTCCCTACCTCCAGAGAGTGTTCCAGCAGGCCCCTAAATGTATGTGTTAAATTAGATGTTTGCTCCTCAGACTGACACTTTAATAAGCTGTCACTATTTGCAGATTACATGATATTACATATAGAAAACCCTAAAGACTTTGTAGAAAAACTGTTAAAATAAATAAATGAATTCAGTAAAGTTGTAGTATACAAAATCAATACACAAAAATGTGTTGCATTTCTATACACTAATAATGAACTATCAGAAAAAGAATCAAAGAAAACAATCCCATTTACAGTTTCATCAAAAAGAATAAAGTAGTTAAAAATATATTCAACCAAGGAGGTGAAAGAACTATATATTGAAAACTACTAGGCATTAATGAAAAAAAATTAAAGACACAAATAAATGGAAAGATATTTCATGCTCATAGATTTGAAGAATAAATCTCTCCAAAACAATCTACAGAATCCACACAATCTCTATCAAAATCCCCTAAGGCATTTTTCAAAGAAATGGAATAAATAACCCTGAATTTTAATATGGAATCACAAAACAGCCTGAATAGCCAAAGGAATCTTGAGAAAAAAGAACAAAACTGGAGGGATCACATTCCCTGACTTCAATATTAAAACGTTAAGTTATATTACAAAGCTATAGTAATTAAAACAGTATGGTATTGGCATAAAAACAGACAAAAAGATCAATGGAACAGAATAGAGAGCCCAGAAATAAAGCCACACCTATTGGTCAATTAATTAATGACAAAGAAGCCAAGAATATGTAGTAGGGAAAGGACAGTCTCTTTAGTAAATCGTGTTGGAAATATTGTATAGCAACATGCAAAAGAATAAAACTCAACCACTATCTTGTACCATGCACAAAAATTAACTGAAAATGAATTAAAGAGTTGAATGAAATACCTGAAACCATAAAATTCCAAGAAGAAAACATAGATAGTAAGCTCCTTGACATAGGTCTTGGAGATGATTTTTTGAATCTGGCTCCAAAAGCAAAAATAAATAAGTGGGATTATATCATACTAAAATGCTGCACAGCAAAGGAAGCTATCTTCAAAATGAAAAGGCAACCTACTGAATGAGAGAAAACATTTGTAAATCATATATATGATAAGCTAACATCCAAAATATAGAAAGAACTCCTACAACTCAATAGCAAAACAACAAACAAGTCAATTAAAAATAGGCAGAAGATCTGAATAGACGTTTTCCAAAGAAGACATATAGATGGCCAACAGGCATATGAAAAGATGTTCAACATCATTAGTCACTAGGGAAATGCAAACCAAAACCACAGTGAGATATCACCTTACATCTGTCAGAATGGCTAGTATCAAGGAGACAAATAACAAGTGTTGATGAGAATATGGAGAAAAGTGAACACTTGTGTGCTGTTGGTGGAAACGTAAATTGGTGTAGCCTCTATGGAAAAAGTTAAGGAGGTTCCTCAAAAAGGTGAAAATAGAACTACCATATGATTCAACATTTCTACTTTTAAGTATTTATCTGAAGAAAACAAAAATACTAACTTGAGAAGATATATGCACCCCCATGTTCATTTCAGCATTATTTACAATAGCTAAGATATGGAAAGAAGTGTCCATTGATGGATGAATGAATAAAGAAAGTGTGGTGTGCATACACAATGGAATATTATTCAGCCATAAAAGAGAATGAAATCTTGCCATTTGTGACAACATGGATGGACCTCAAGGACATTATGACTAAATAAATTAAGTCAGAGAAAGATAAATACACTGCATGATCTCTCTTATATGTGGAATCTCGAACAAACAAACAAACAAACAAACAAGCTCATAGATACAGAGAACAGATTGGTTGTTGCCGGAGGTGGGGAATAGGGAGTAAGAGAAATGGGTAAGTGGTATATAAATTATTTAAAAATTAAATTAAAAAAATTAAAAATTAAAACCTCATTAATTGGCATTTAGTTAGTTACATTATATGTTCCTTACAAATAAAACATTTTAAAAAGTAAATACTGAACCTATTACAGGTTATATATAGAGAAATTTTAGCTAAAACCTGGCACACTACCATATCAATGTTTAGGCTATACAAAGGCTTCTGCTTTTTACTTTAAGTTTCCTACCTGCCCATATGTTTTTTTAAAAAATCTGAGACACTTTAAAAGGTAACATTTTTTTAAAAAGTTATTTTAGGAAGAGATTCATTTTAGTTTATTTCATTTGGTAAATAATGTTAAAATGAGTCATATTTTGTTTGCAACTTTAGTTATTTTAATAATTTGAATGTAATTCTATTTAGCACTATTTACATGGTTGCTCATAACGTATATATCCTTGTTTAAATCTCATTATGTTTTTAATTGTTTTGTATTTGTCATTTCCACAGTTTTTTTTTCCACATGTGTTAAATCTGGAGGTTTTGCCAAGTGGAAAGCCAAACAAAGAGAATGAAGTATATTAATTACAGCAAGAGTAATTAATATGCATATCTGCACTGTATGCAATTATCTATGGACTTTCAACACTGCCTTGAAAATTCTGCTACATATTTTTAATAGATTCTCTTTCCTGTTTTCTGGGAAAATTATAACTTATTTTTCTTTTCACCTTCCACCTAACTTGTATCTCTCCATTCTCCACTCACATAAATTCATGGAGGACAATAGAAAATAGTAGATTAGAACTAATTCTCTCATTTCCGACCAGTAAATAGATATATACCTGTGACCATTGTCACCATCTTATATATTTTCTTATATTAAAATGCAGGCTGTGTCTTTCCTGCTGTTAAAGGTCTATCCCTCCACTTATAAGTGGATCCTATACCCTCTCATCTACTTGGATATGAGACCCTCTGGGGTAGCCCCTCTTTTGCATCTTCCCCTAGGTTCTTACCCTTAATTTCCCCTGCCTGGAACACTGTTCTGCTTTTTAATTAATTTTTTTTTTTTTACAATGCCTCTCTTATTGATTCCACAGATTTCACTTTAAATATTACCTCTAAAAGATCTATTTAATTCATCTATTTAATTAAATATTGCAATCTCTCTCCTTCTCCCCCTTTCTCCCTATTATTCTCTATTACAACATCTTATTTTCCTCTTTGTTTGCATGCATCATTGTATATTTGGTATTTATCTGTCTAGTTTTCCAGACTACAAACTCCGTAAGGTCAGAGACCATATCAGTCTTCACTTCCATGTCCCTAGCTCCTGCAATGCTTGGTCCTTTGTAATTTCTCACTAAGTATTTATTGAACACACAAATAACTTCTTCCAGGTTGGTGCATTTTGATATACCATAGTATAATAAGTCTCCTATAGATGAATATTTATTTTTAGCTTTTTCTATTGCAAATAGTACCTCATAGGACTTTTTATATATCCATCTCCATGTATTCATGCTATAATTTTTGTAAGAATGATTTATTGAAGTGGGAATGCTGGGTTATGTCCTAGATATAGCCATTTAAGATTCTGGTAGTTAGAAATCAGAATCTTAACACTTGTTAGGTTGACTCTATAAGAGGAAAATCTCCATCTTATATTCAGCCCAAATCTTTTTTCTCACGGTGCTCCTTCCTTACTCAGGCAATGAGGTATTTATTTTTAAATAAAGTTATTATTTATTATTTATTTTAGTGCTAAGGGGTGCACTTCAAACTGTGGGCAGTGATTTGTCTTTGGGGCTTCCACTGCAATCTTTTAGTACCAACTCTCATTCACTTGGCTTCTCCAGAAGACTTTGCCTCCTTTCCACGTTCTCTCCAAATGCTGTCTTTACTTTTAACTCTAGGAATGAGAGTGGGCTGCTACTGCGTCACTGCTGCTTTGGAGGTCACCTTTTTTTAAAATAAAGATTTTATTTATTTATTTGAGAGGAGAGAGAGAGAGAGAGAGAGACAGAGAGCTCAAGTGTGGGGGGAGGGGCAGAGGGAGAGGGTTTAGCAGACTCCCCACTGATCAGGGAGCCCCATTCCAGCTCAATCCCAGGACCCCAGGGACATGGCCTGAATTGAAGGCAGACGCTTAACCCGCTGAGACACCCAGATGTCCCTAGATGTCACTTTTCAATTGACTGCTCCCTGTCTGCATTTTATTTGCTGTGATCAACATCCTCTTTACCTGTTTTGGCATTGGCAGTATTTGTTTCAAACTTACCTGGTGGAAAAAGTTACCTGCTGCTAGGAGCTTGGGCTGAACACAGCTTCCTCATTTTTCAACCCTTTGAGAAGAATCGGGACACTGCTGGTGTTTCAAATAATTTGAAAATATTTAAGTCCATGCTAGAACTAGCCTTCTGATACGCCTACATTCTTTTTCCTCTTCAACATTGTTCCCTGTTTCCCTGGAATCCTGTTTTTTGCAGAAATATCTATTCCTCCTTTAGGTATAAACCAAAGCATTCTCTGATTTCCTCCAGATATACTGAAGCAGTCTTTCTTATAGACAATTTGTAATTATCAGCATCAAGAGCAATTATGTTTTATTATGTTTGTCTATTCCCATGTATCTTTACCTGGCCAGTTCTAAGCCTTCCTTTAAGATAGGAAACAGGTGGTTAAAGGCATCTAGCCGTGCATTCAGAGAGATTTGTGTTCGAATCCATTTTTACTGCTTTATAGCCATGTGAACTTGGGCAAGCCACTTAGCTTCAGTTTCCTCATCTATAAAAGCAGAATAGTTAAAAAAAACAGTCTTACAGTGTTGCTGTGAAGAATCAATGAGGTAATGCCTACTATGTGTTTAGAATGTTGACTGGCATCTTTTACGTGTCCAATATATGCTAGCTATTGTGGCAGCCATGAAAATGAACTTTTTACATTGCAGTCTACAGAGCATCACTGACCCATAGCCTCAGCTGCTATGCTCTGAAACGCATCCTTGTGTTTGCCCTGGGGCTGCATCTCCCAAGTTTGTTCTCAGCCAGTGAGAAATGTGGTGGGGACAGTAAGATAGGCCCGTTCTTGGGAAACATGTGAACACTCGGACTTTGTCGGCAGGGCTCCCACCACCTTGCTGAACTGCCTTAGAATTCCACTGCAGTCTAAAGTTCTTCCAAACACACTTCCTTCTTTCCCATTCTCCTTCAGAAGTGTCAGATCTGCATCACAAGTCTGATGGCTTTCCCAGACGCCTCTGGCTCCTTTTTCATGTTCACTAGCTGGTATTTCTTGTGTGTCTAATTCTGGTTTGTCGTTGGCTTTTTGGAGGACCTGGACTCACCCAAGCAGTTCTGGGAGTGGTTTGAGAAACTCTGGCTGTGGTAGGATGAAGATTTGAAACTAGCTCACCTAGAACCTGGTGGATCAAGAAGATGCTAGTCTAGTGGATAGAGGGGACACAAATAGTTCTTGGCACAAGATGACTGCGTAGTTGTTAAGTGTTTCACCAGTGGTGATCTGGGAAAATGTCCTGGAAGGGAATGCTCTGGCAAGTGCAGTAATGCAGATGTTTGAAAGATATGGTGGAAACGATGCCAATGAAACACGGGTGGGCGGTTAATGGTAAGGTGCAGAGATGATAATGACAGATGAATGACTTAGCATGATAACCAACGAGCTTTCATGGTAACTTATAAAGAAGGCCCTTATCTTCTGTAGTGGAACAGCAGAAATACGGAGCAGCAGCCTGAAGATGTCATCTGAATACTTAGCCAGTACAGGTCTGTTAGGCAAAGGTCAGAGCTGTGGTGGGGAAAACCTAGTACTCTGAAAATGGAATGGAGCATATGGTTTATGTCTTTTGATGATATTGAATCTATAGAACCCACAGACTCTTTGGGCTTGCAGAAGTGCTCTCCCTTCCCTAGTAACAGCTAGAACTTCCCTATGCTGGAAGATAGAGGATTAAAATCCTAATAGGAAGCCCAGGGGAATAGCCCAAACTCGTTACCAAAGTGACCCTCAGAAGCCTAGAAAAAGTTGTGTACAACATCTAGCAAGTGGAAAGAAATCCTGAGTTGCCTTGAAAGATGATGAAAGAAGGAATAAAAGGTCTGAGGGAATTGGGTATCCTGGAATGGATGTCTTATGTAAAGCTGGAGGACCCACCAGAGGACTACGTCCCGCAGAAGGGCTCAGAGGAAATACCATTCATGCAAGCCATCAGGAATATACCAGAAAGAGGGGCATCAAGATCATGAAGAAATTCAGGGGTGGCTTTCCTTCTCAGTCCAGACTGACCACTGGGGAGACAGTCACAGAGATAGGCTCATTAACATCATCATCTTTGGGATGATGGGGACTCAAAGAAAGAGTCGGATGGTGGTATTTAAACACAAAGTATTATGACACCCCATTTAGAGTGCAGGCCTTTAGGGAGTCCTGGATAAGATCTAGTTTACAGTATAGCCACTGGGTCAGTGGACCCACTGGGTGGTCATTCCCAGTTACCAAGTGTATATAATTGGAATTGAGACACTTGGCAGTTGGAACAAAACCAACATTTGGTCCTTGATTTATGGAATAAAAGCTATCATAGTAGGTGTTGGAGGGAGATTAGTGCCACTATTAAAGTTCTAATCATTGTACTTAAGGTAGCCTTTATCGTGTTTCTGTTTGTTTTGCCATATTTACCTTATATTTCTTTTTATTTTCTGTTTAGTTTGGGATTATGAAAACCCCATCCTGCAGAGTATATATAGACTAATGCAGACCTAACCAAGTAGTATTCTTGGGAATGGTTGCTCTAGCCAATGTGGTATCACTGTTACAAGCAGATTATTATTAAGATTTTTTAAAGATTTTATTATGTATTTGACAGAGAGAGGCACAGTGGGAGAGGGAACACAAGCAGGGGGAGTGGGAGACGGAGAAGCAGGCTTCCCAGTGAGCAGGGAGCCCGATGCGGGACTCGATCCCAGGACTCTGGGATCATGACCTGAGCTGAAGGCAGATGCATAACGACTGAGCCACCCAGGCACCCCAGAAGCAGATTATTAAGATTTTAAGTACATGGTATTCAGCCAGTAATTTAGCATATTCATTCCTCTCCATGCCCCTTAAAAAAGTAGATCAGAAACAGTTGCCACTAAGATATGTTAACTTTCCTGCTTCTGTCAAAATATAGTCCAAAGAAATCTGAAATGCAGGACAATCCCACAGAATGTCACAAAGATGCATTACAAATATGACATTGTTCTGATTGGACAGGATGAGCAAGAGGTGGCTAGAATGCTGGTGAATTTGGTAAGACACCTATACTCCAAGGGTGGGAGATGAACTCTAGGCAGTTTCGGGGATCTGCTACTTCTGTGCAATTCATGGGTACAGTGGTCAGCAGTGTGTCAGTGTATCTCTTCCAAAGTAAAAGATAAATTGCTGCATCTTGCATCCCCTACAACAAGAAAGAAAACATAGTACCTTGGTAGATCATTTTTGGCTTCTGGATGCAGCAAGTTCTACTCTTCAGAGTACTGCTTTAGTGCAATAGTGGGTGGTGACATGGGACTACTAGCTTTAAGTAGAGCTGGGATCCAAAAATAGCTCTGCATTGTTTCAGCCTGGCCACTTGGGTCATATGATCCTGCAGACTTTAAGGTGTTCAGTGTCAGTATCGGGAAAAGAAGCAGTATAGAGATTATGACAAGACCTGATGGGAGAATTCAGCTGAGGGCTCCTGGAATCTGGAATACCACGCCATCTGTAGCAGAGATTGTATACTCTTTGAGAAATAGCTCTTGACATGTGACTGGGCCTTAGTAGAGATGAAATGCTTGACTTTGAGCAAACACCAAGTGACCAGGTGTCTGGAAATGCCTACTATAAACTAGATTCTGTTAGAACTGCCAAAGTCAGATGTACTCAGCAGCACCCATTCTAAAATGAAAATGGGACATTGGGATTGAGCCCAAGCAGGGCCAGATGTACAAGTAAACTGCATGAGTAAGTAGCCATAATCCCTTATCACCCATTGTGATTGATTGCACTGGTGGTCCTTTCCCAGTTCACACCTGTGTGAGCACTGGTACAACTCACAAAGGAGTAGGAAAAAGTCTGAATGTGGCACATTGTAGAGGCTTAATAGTAAGTGAATGCAAGGAGTTGGTTAAGCTGCTTTTGTGTGGGTACATAATTATCATTCCTGTTCTACAGATGAAGAAACTGAGGCCAAGTGAAGTAAAATTCATCACCTATAAGTAATGAATAAGGGGACTAGAAGACCCCTAGAGGTCCTGCCTCATGCTATAATGTGCTTTCTACGACACCCTCCTGTTTTTCATGTTTACCACAGGATATTATCATTTTGGAAGGAGAATCAGGTTCATTATTAGAAATTAAATTATAACACAGTTAATGTTCCACATTTAAAACATTTAAAATGCCATGCCCCATTTGCTAACCTAAAAACTGGTATCCACATATGTTGAGTCACTTTTTTCAATTACTTGCAAAAATGGATAGAGATTGGGAGGGGCTGTGAATTTATGCATACTAATGAAACCTTAAAATAAAATGTTTCCATGTGCAACTTCCAGTTTTGTTGGATAACTTTACTTGATTGAAAATTACTTGAGAAAGATGAAATCATAAATTACCTTAAATTTACTGAAAGCCTGTGAACCACCTATATTAGGTGTGAAGCTGATGAAGTTTCATCTTGAATGGAAATAAGTTGAGAAAACAACACGGCTAACATTTCAGATACATCTCCAGAAACAAGGCTGACAGTATTAGCTCCATTGGGGCCAATACTGAGCAACACTAACAATACATTTCTGCTACCATTACAGTTGCTAAATTTCCATTTAGCGCTCACAATTTCTACTGGTTCTGCTCATATTTCCTATTGTGGATATTCATTCTTTTTCTACTAGTAATGACTCATTCATTCACTTATTCCTTCCTTCAACAAAACTTTATTATATGTTAGGCTCCATGCTTCTACTGAATTGTTTCTACCTGCATTACTGGTAAACAACATATTGTTAAATTATGACCAGGTAGCATTTTGCAGATAAAGAAAATGAAGCAAGAGATATTTAGTAACTTCTTCAGTGTCACACAGCAGGTATTTGAAGGATTTGAGCTTCAGAGCAGGAAGTGTGGTTCTGGAGCCCATGCTTTTTTTTTATTATTATTATTATTGTTATGTGAATCACCATACATTACATCATTAGTTTGTGATATAGTGTTCCATGATTCATTGTTTGGAGCCCATGCTTTTAACCACGATGTTATTTCCAGAAAATTCATAGTGTTGTATCACTTTTCTGATTTAAGGTATCCCTGCTATGTTTCTGAGGAAAACATATATAGAGTTCTGTCAGGAAAGTAAATCATAATGGTAAACAATAGGAAAGTCTTTTAAGGTCTATTACCTATTTTTGTGGGCCAGTGGCAATTTATCTTGGGCCTCAGAAAACTGCTTATTATTTTTAAAAATATATTTTTTTAAATCACAAAGCATTTGAAAAAATCTGATAATTGTATGGCTGAGTCAGCTGCCTTAGAATTTGATATTCTAGATATGAAAATTAAAGACATCAGTATATATGACTTAGTCATACAAAGTCATATTATACTTAGCCATAAATCATAATAATATAATTAAATGGTAATATGAATGGACAGTGGCAAGGATATTTTGGGAAAAGATGTAAATATAATGCAATTGGGGTTGTATTTATGAGACATTTTTGTTATCCATAAGATGTAGGTAATGATAAGCTCATTTTAGAATTCTTCAGGAATGTAGGTATAATATGTCTCAGGTATATGCTTAACAATGAGACAGACCAGTTGCCTAATACTCAAAGAACATGATGACTGAGGTTGACTTGGGAGGTCTACTGGATAGGACCCTACTATAATTTTGGAATGGTGAGCTCTTTCTCCTTACGGTCATTGTAGTTTTATCACAACAGTATTTTTAAAATATGTGATATATTTTGATGGATAGAGGTCTTATATACTAAAAATTAAAATCTTCAAATGATTGAGCTGAAAGGGACCCTAGAGTGCATGTGATTAAAAATAACCAGGTATTTATTTTTCTTATAAAGGCAGAAATAATTCCATAGTCCAATCTAGTAAGAAGTTTTTACTGTTTTCTGATCACTATATTGGGTGTGCTTGTAACCTGTAACATCCTTTGAAATTAATTCAATAAACTGATTTTACTAAAATAAAAAATAAACAAAAAGTCTGTCACAATTTGGACATCCTGGACTGGGAATCCTATATTATTTCCAACTAGTCCTGGGGTTTTGTTTCCCAGTTGTGTGCATTTATGTCCATCTGCTTCTATGGCACTGTGACAGCTCACACTCTTTCTTATTGGAGCTCTGACTTGCTTAGCTAAACAGGGGTTTCAAGTTGATATTCAAATAAAAATCTTTTCTCCTAAGCTCTGATCTCTTAAATTGCACCCTCCATTCATTTTATGCAGTAACAATACAGCACTTTAAAGCTCATCCATAATTCAATTCATCCACAAGACCATGTTTTCGTTAAACAAACTTTTATTTTAGAATTGATTTAGATTTACCAAAAAGTTACAAAGACAGTACAGAGAGTTCCCATATACCTCAACACCCAGTATACTTCATTATTAGCATCTTACAATGGTATGGTATTTGACATAATTAATGAACTGATATTGATACATCAGTACTAACTAAAGTCCATACTTTATTCAGATTGGCTTACATTTTATCTAGTATCTTGTTCTTTTCCAGGATCCTTGCATTTAGGTGTCATATCTTCTTGGACTCTTCTTGACTTTTACTATTTCCCAGACTTCCCTTGATTTTGGTGACCTTGAGAGTTTTGAGAAGTGCTGGTCAGGTTTTTTGTAGAATGTCATCAGATAGGATTTGTCTGATGATTTTACTGTGATTTAAGCTGGGGTTATGAGATTTTAGGAGGGAGACCACAGATGTAAATTGCCATTTTCATCAAGGCTACATCTGTCAATGTGATTTATTATTATTATTGATGTTGTCTTTGATCACTTGGATGGGGTAGCATTGGTCACATTTCTGCATTGAATTGTTAACTTTTTAAAATTTCTCCATTTGTTCTGTTTTCTTTGGAAGAAAGTCATTGAGAAGCCACAACTTAAGAAGTGTAGAGTTATCCTCCACTTCTGTGAAGACTAAATATCTATATATTTCATTGGCAATGAATTGGCATTCTTTTGCTTGAGAAATTTGCCTATTATCTCCCTTTATTCAATCATTTATGTATCCGTATGGTGGATATATATTTATTTTAGATTTTGGGATAAAATCCAGTATTATCTTATTTATTTTGTTCAAATTATGCCAGTTTTGGCCATTGGGAATTCTTTCAGTTGGCTCCTATGTCCCTTTGACATATTCCCGCCATTTTGTGTGTGTGTGTGTGTGTGTGTGTGTGTGTACACATGTGTGCATGTTAACACTTCTTTCCTCTCCGGCAGTACTATATACTCAAACCTCATTTTGTATATTTCCTGCCCAGTACTAGAATCAACCATTTTTTTCAAGCAGCTCTGGTCCCTTTCCTTGGAAACTGGTGTTAGAAACCAAGATGTGGTACTAGTTATACTCATTGCTACTGGGATGCCATTACTTTTAGGTCCTTCCAGCTGACAGAGCAAAGGAAAAAAAATATAACCTGTGTGTATATACACATATGTATGCATATTCTATCTCTATTTATATCAATCTATCTATACCCTCCTCTATCTGTGTGTATGTATATATATATATATGTATATATACATGTAAAATCTCCATATATATGTATATATCCATCTGTATATTAAGTTCAAATTGATGTCTCTAACTCTATTCCATTACCACATGAATCATTCTAGCCTTTTCTTGCTTATCATTTCCCATTCCAACAGCAAGAAACCTGGCTCCTACCATCCAGCACCCATTTACTTAATTATTCAATTCCAACATACATGTACAGTGGTTTCAGATTCATGAACATTAACAACTTTATGAGCTAGGTTATGGTATTTATGCACACTTTCTTTTGCTTTTAGTATTACAGAATCTACTCATTTCCCATTATTTTAGGTCCACTTTTCTTTTACCTCCTTCAGTGAGATTATTTCATACCTTTGTAATATAGTTAGATCTTTTTTGTCACATTCTGTGATCCCCTGGCTTCCTAAATTTTTTGTTAATTTTTATTTGCTAAGTTTCACTCTTTTTGCTTTGAAGTCCTTTGGGTTTGACAAATGTATGGTGTCATATATCCCCCATTACAATATCATAAAGAATATTTTCCTTGCCCTAAAAATCCTCTCTGCTTCACCTATTCAACCTTCTCCATTCCCAAAACTACTTTTCAAATTACTCTATCCAACTATCATTTTTATCTTGGAAATATTTTACATATAAAGGTATTCCATGTCTCTATTTCTATTTTATAGTTGGAAATATAAAAGTTTGTGTGTCTATGTATGTGTGTGTCTTGTATGTCTCTGTGTGTGTAGATGTGTATCATTATCCAGTTCCTTGTTGTTTGATTATGTCATGTAAAAACCAACTAACTTTTGCATTGAGAAGCTAAATAGTGCTTACTGTGTTATATATTACACATATATACACTAATCTTTTTTTCATATTCTTTCCATTTTAATATCATGGAGTATATTATGAGAATTGGGTACATTGCACCATCCCATTCAATTCATCTGTATTAAAGCTTCAGAAATTGGGGCGCCTGGGTGGCTCAGTCGGTTAAGCGGCTGCCTTCGGCTCAGGTCATGATCCTGGGGTCCTGGGATCGAGTCCTGCATCGGGCTCCCTGCTCGGCAGAGAGCCTGCTTCTCCCTCTCCCTCTGTCTGCCGCTCTGCCTACTTGTGCTCTCTCTCTCTCTCTGTTAAATAAATAAATAAAAATCTTTAAAAAAGCTTCAGAAATTGGGGCACCTGTGTGGCTCAGTTGGTTAAGCAACCGACTCTTGGTTTCACTCAGGTCATGATCTCATGGGTGGTGAGATCATCCCCATGTGGAGCCCTGCGTCGGGCTCCACACTCAGCGGGGGGTCTGCTTGAAGATTCTCTTCCTCTGCCCCTCTCCCTGCTCTCTTTCTCTCTCCCCCACTAAAATAAATAAATAGATCTTTTTAGAAAAAGCCTCAAATTAAGAGAAATCAGTGACACTATATGACCAAATGGTTAGTGCTAGATGTTTGGTAGATGGCTATTAGCTAAAAATACAGAAGAAACGAAAGAACACAGCTGATTGATTTATATCCCTATATCAAATTTTCTTTGAATTCTAATTTGGCTTTCCAAATACAACTTTTGAAACTTGAATCTCATTTATTTTTTGCACTGTTGTTTTTTCTTAACTGACACCAGGGAACTATGTCTGTTTATTGTAGAGCAAATACAGTTTTCTTAAAACATTTTAAAAACATGCAGAAGTTCATGTTTTATAATGATATTAGGGTTTCTTTAGGTAGGAGTTCTGCATTTCAGAGGATCCATATGTGATACAAACAGTGAACAATTGGAAACACTAGCTGATAATGATATGATCATTTTCGGCAGTCTCTTTATGTAAGTTTTGGCAGAAGTGTAGTAATACATTAGTCATTTTCACAGAGAAGATACTGGTCCATGCCAGTCTCTTATTTGGGGTGCCATCTGCCCCTTTTTTGTCCGTAAATTCAAAAAGAAAATATATCCGTTGATGGATACTATTTCTATTTTTTAATCATTGTTTGAAGCAAACTATACCATTCTTAGAGTATAACGAGTACTACACATAACTAAAATTCCTTCTGGGCATCCTTTATTAACTAGAATACCTGCCTCAAAATTGCTCCAATAAGTTTTAACATTTCCATTTAATTAGTTCACCATATACTATCTCTAGAGCTCTTGGTTAAACATATGAGGAGACAATGAGTTCTACTTTTTGCTTCATTAATCATGGATTAACTCACTTGACCCTCATTGCTTCAGTTCCTTCATCTGTAAATACGGTAATAAGAACACATGGTATCTGAAAAGATGGGCTATATTTCTGTTAAGGTTAGCAACAACTAAATTTGATCTAAACTTAAAGGTTGTGATAACATTATAGAGGCAGGCATTTCAAAGTTTGCTGACTCACTTTAACTAAAATGCACAGCTTTATAATATAAATTATACACTGTTTATAAACTCTGATGACAGGGTTCCTATTTTACTCATGCTTTTAATATAGTAAACACTCACTAGATATTTGCTGTGCTGAATTGAAGCATGGATGTACTTGCTATAATGACTTAAGAGAAGCTTCTGAAATAGTCAAAGAGGGAAGTTCACAGACATGCGTTGGTGTGAAATAGGGTTTAGAAGAATGGTTTCTTACCATTACTATTTTGGACAAGTAAGAAGGGGAAACTATTACTTACTTCCAGATTAATCTGGGGAATTTTATAGTTTTGCTAAATTGGTTAGAGGTTGTAACAAAGAAAAGGTCATTCAGAATAATGAGTATCATTTAAGTGACTACTATGTAAATATAGTTGAATTTTCCAAACTATGCTAGTAAATAAAGAGAAATCTCATTTACTAATGATAGCTAAAATCTATTGAAAGCTTGCTTTATGCAAGGTATGTTAAACATTTTACTCTTTTATCTCATTTAATTTCCGGATAGCTCTTTGAAATAAATACAGTTTTTAGTTCCGTTTTACCAATGGGTAAACCAAGTCCTGATAAGTTTTTATACAATTATCTACTTTGCAGTGAATGGCTTTAAGAGATATATCTCATATATATTATAGGTCCCTGAGTATAAATGTAGCTTGCTAATATGAATAAAAAAAACCCTTGTTTTGTTGCCTAAGTCTATCAGTGAAAGGCCAGACATTTTGCCAGTGATTAAGAATAAATGAAATGTTGAGAAATGGTAATATCCTTTTAACTAACTACAATTGACAAAACATCTTTGATATTTTAGGTCATAACAGCAAGGCATTTTTAATCTTGTATTTGAGATCTATTACCTTACTTAACTGTCTGGTTGCTAATGATTTCTCTAAGTATCTCAGATGGCTCACTGCTATCTCCAGTCTCTAGAATAAATTTATTAAATTTAATACTGATATGTCATGAGAGACTATGGACTCTGAGAAACAAACTGAGGGTTCTAGAGGAGAGGGAGGATGGGTTAGCCCGGTGATGGGTATTCAAGAGGGCACGTATTGAATGGAGCACTGGGTATTATACGCAAACAATGAATCATGGAACGCTACATCAAACACTAATGATGTATGGTGACTAATATAATAAAAAAATTTAATACTGAAAAATAAATTTGTTAAAGCTCGTTGTCCAAATGCTTTGAGAGTAGTTGTTTCTGTAGCCACCTGTATCAACAGCTACTCCTCAAGGCTGTTCAAATAATGGCCCCAGAACACCCTGGGCTTGGTATGAAATTTTACAATGGATTCATTTTAGTTATATCCTGTACAGTCTCTTTAGTACATTTTAGTATGACTCTTTAGGTGGCAAACAGCATATATTGTTGGGTAGGCCACTGACCACTATGTTTTTCTTCTATTCAATTGACACATAGTTATTGGTTATTTATTGAAGGCAGATTAGTTTTCAAAAAACAAGACAAAACATAACAAAATAAAACTAAAATGGGTGAATAGAAGCAAAACAATTAGATTTAACTCATTCCTTTCTAAACTTTGTATTTTGGATGGATGTTCCTAAATTGGGTTAGTATAGTAATACTATCAAACACTTGAAAAAGTTTCCCTAATCAAATTTTGTTTGAGTTGAAAGAGTGCCCAAGACTTTGAGAAGAATTTTGAGAAGATCGGGATCAGTGGACATATGGAAGCAATTACTCTTCCCAGTTGTGAAAATGAGGTTTATAGGAGTGGAAAAAAGCTTGATGTCTTCCAAATTAGACTGGATCCTGGGTAAATACTAGCCTGATTGTTAACAAATATCCCCTGTGTAATTATATCTCTAAGCTAGATAGATAGAGACATGGATGTAGATGTAGATATTTATCAAACTTAGGTAAACCCCAAAAGGCTCTACCTGATCCTAGAAACATACAACATGTAGGGTTTACCCTTTATTAAGTCAGAGGCAGAATTTGGCAGTATTTCCTCCTCTGAAAATATCCTGGTACCCTCCTTACCAGGCCCAGTGATATGAGTAAATAGTTGCAATGGCATTGGAGATTACACCTTCATTCTGTCATGGCCTCTCTCCCAAGTGGATTTCCAGTTGTTTAGAGCCATGCAGAGATAACATACCTAGGGATGCTTCAAATGCACTTCATCTTCATTTCCCAAAAATAAGAGTTAAACCTGAGATAGTTACCCTCCCCTCTGAAATCCAAAGCCACAACAATTATAAAATTATTATATATGTTATCATAGTATAGTAAAATGATCCATACTCAATATAAGCCACATTATGAGCCTGACAAATAATAAATATTTCTAAATCTTTGTGCGATATTATTCTGTGATTTTATACATCATATAAACCACTCTAATTTCTTAAAGCTACTTGTTTGGATTCTAAAATCTTCCATTGGTAACTTTTAAAAATTGCCATATAGTAAACACAAGGAGCAATAGGAAATTTTTCTTCCAAGCATTGTAGACAATCAAACATACATCTAAAAAGGCACTACCTGTAATCAAAGATCATTCTAAATTCCCCTTGTTAGTAAGTACATTCATTGTTTACCTAATGTTCAATCCCACTAACTCCATACTCCTTCCTCCATTCAGATCCCCCTGCACAATTTCTCTATAGCCCTGGAGCAAAGGCAATGCCTTTCCACTGTGATTCTCAAGTTAGGAATGTGTTTTGAAGTGCATAAGAGTTATCTTGTTGTTTAATTGTGAAGTTGACGAAGTAAGGTTTTCCTGTCATGAAAAAGCCTGTGTAATATCAAGTGCTTACCTGTCTTCTCAAATATCTATGCCACCCAATTTATTTAACCATTCTTTGGCTTTTGAACTAGATTTCTACCATCACATATCTCCAGTCCTGATGACACAAAAAAACACAAGGAAGTCAAAGATATAGCAGGGAAGACTGAGCTTTCAGAAGTACAGGCAATCCTAGGAGACCCTTACTTTGATGTCTTGACAATCTGTCTTCCGAAGAGAGAAAAATTAAGTAGAAGAGGGAAAGAAAGAACAAAAAAAATTAAGGAAGTAAAAAAGGAGAGGAACTTAATGGGCTTCATACTGGTAGTCTATAAGTAATGCTTCATGAAATAATAAATAGTTTCTCCAAATGTATTTCATCATTCCTTAAATCAATAATAAAAATCTTTTTATTATGTCCAAGTCCAACTTAGTATACTTCTGTTCAACTTAAAGTATGTAGTGGTTAGCTGTAGCATGAGAATAATTTAAGAGGAGAATGATATTTGAAAAAATTTAAAAGACAAATCTAAATCTTATTGTATTCTTTTGAAGATCCCAAGGATGTTCAATCAAGATGGTTTACTAACAGAATAATAGAATGACAAACTTTTCATCAGTAAAAATTTCTAAGTTACATATTATATCATTATTGATTAAATTGTAATCAAACCTGTCATTATTTGAAAATAATTTCCTATGGTCTGTACATTTCATAAATCCTTTATATGATTTTTCAAGACCGAGGCTAGTTGTTTTTAGCTTATGTTGCTCATGATTTTCAGTGAACTTTTTTTTAAAATATAGAATGCTTCAAGAATTTGTGTGTTATCCTTGTGAAGGGACCATTCTAATCTTTTCTATATCATTCCTATTTTAGTATATGTGCTGCTGAAGTGAGCAGTTTTGATGATAATATTCAATGCTTAAATTGAAAGTCAGATGACTTTTTCAATGCACATGAATATGAGTCGAAATAAAATGATATGGGACACTTGGGTGGCTCATTCGGTTGAGCCTCTGCCTTCAGCTCAGGTCATGATCCCAGAACCCTGGGATCAAGCTCCGCATTGGGCTCCCTACTCAGTGGAGAGCCTGCTTCTCTCTCTCCTTCTGCTGCTCCCCCTGCTTATGTTCGCTCTCTGTCTCTGTCAAATAAATAAATAAAATCTTTTAAAAAAAGAAAATTATATTGGGAATATAAAGGTTTAATGATGATGACTACTGGCTTATAAAAATTCATACTACATTTTGTGTAACTATTTTATAGCTAGAAGCTTAAGAATTTGAGTACTTACACAGTGGGAGAGTACAAAGGAACACCTATGCAGATGTCTACTATAACAACAGAACAACCAATATGCTATATGATAGTAAAAAAGGAAAGTAAAGCACTGATTGTAAGTGGTGCTTGATTTTATTAAGCCAAGAGAGCACTATTACTGAAAGTCTGTATCTGACTAAGGCAAACTGTTTTTTTGTAATCATGTTCATGAGCTGTCTTGTGGCTACCAGTCAAGACCTGCCATTCACCTAAAGGATGCAGAAGCCTTGAAAATGTTAGTTAGGTGATAGCCTGATCCACACTGAAGAAACTTTAAAAGTCTCCACCGTTTTCTCAGAAATGGTCTCACATGTTCACAAGAACAGCCATGGAACTGTGACAATGTCAAAAGTCAACCTGGTACCCAAACTCCTTTGAAAACTTCAACTGTGTCATTGCATATATCTAAATGAAAATCTAATGATTATCTCATTGAAAATATTTCTAAAATATCAAAAAAATGAACTTGCCCTTCCATTATAGAAATCTATTTCCTGAAGGTATATGTTCTTTTAGCTGAAAACACAATGTAATATTTGTCTTATATTTAGGTAAGGTAAGTCCTATTTGTGATATTTGGTAGGACCATGTGTAGCTGTGATGCTTCATCGTCCTATACAACTAAAATTCTTCAAATTGAAATTAATTACTGGACTTTAGTTCTTGCATATGCATCAGTCTTGGGAGAGGTAACACATTAGACTGCTTTTGCCATCATTTTTTAGTGTGAATAAGTTTCTCAGATCTTTCTTCACCAGTGATTTAGACAGGGCCTCCAGGAAGATGGGTTTAGAGAAAGCATAACTACTTTAGAAAAGTATAAAACAGACTAGGAGGGGAATGCTAAAGTTTCCAATACAAAGACAGAATAATACAAACTTCTGCCTATAATTTCCTTTCATTTTTGTAATCTATAGCAACATCCTTAGTAAGAAAGCAATGACAGAACCAGCTGTTGACAGATTATTTTTCTATAATCCATATTAAGTAAACACAACATGCTGACACAATATGTCTTCTACTTTGGGATGTGGGGAAAATTTTAAAATGTCAGTAAATGACTTGTTGAAAAGGGAGAAAATTCAGATACATAATTTCTCTTTTCTTCCCTTTGCTGGATTGACTTTCCAGGTAAGTGCTTTGGAAATGACTAAGAAATAAGTGGTATCATTACAAAAGAAAAAAGAACAGCTGAGAAATAGCAATTGCCTTTTTGTTTCTAGGAACAATTACACAGTCTTAATCAGGTCATTGGTGAATTTTTTTAATTAAAGTATTCTTAAGCTTATGGAATTTCTAGGTCATATTAGAATATGCAAAACTTGTGTTTATACTTAGTTTGGCCATATGCAACCTTTTTAAAAGAGTAGTTGATACTCATTCTCTAAAATTTCCTACCTCCTATTCTTTATAATATGCTGTGTTCTGATTTCTTTCCTCATCACTCCACTGAAACTGCTCTTAGTAATGACATTGTTGACTTCTGACCTGACAAATTCAACAGATCCTTTCCAGTATTCCCTTTGTTCCATTTGATGCTGTTCATTCATCCCTTCTTGATAGTTCTTCTTGTCAGTTCTGTG
>NW_028274813.1:66522500-66570000 GCF_037043125.1 Eumetopias jubatus
AATAAGAATAATTTGCCAGTGAATAATTTTCATTGAACTAGGTAGTGGATTTTTAACTGATTCCCTTTCCATTGTTGAATGTTTTATATTATCTCTGAGAACCATAGCCAGGACTGGGAAATCACTGGCATACTAAGTTCATGTCATTTGGCTTTAGAGTAGGTCATAGGTTATGGAGACCTATGCTAACTCTTTCAGACTATGAGGGGCCATCTCATAAATATCTATTTCAGTGTTCTAAAATGATTAAATGACATCATGATGACTTAGTTTAAGGAAAATGTTACATGAGGGCCCTAAATGGCACCCTGGTGGTCTGAAAGAGTTAATGCAGTTTCCTTAAGTGGCCAATTCAGTGTTAGTTTGCAATGAAGAGAGCAGGGAATGTGTCCCAATAATTCACTGATAGCTTCATCTAATATAAGTATATTAAGTTGAGAGAAGTCATTTGAAGGAGTCTATAATAGAGCAGGTGGCAATTCTGATTAATACAACAGCTCTGCTAAGGAAGGAAAAATGGAGCCTATGGAAATTCAATAACCCTATGGAGAAACATTGAAATGATGCTCCTCTTAAAGAATATCTCAAGAGATCATGATGCATCACCATATATTATGTTCTTCTGAGTTACAGCTGAGCTTTATGTGTAACACACTGTGAGAGCAAATAATACATTGTACTTGTGTTTTAATAGCAGAGACTGTAAAACTAAAAGAATGTTTTTTCTAATTTTTCAATGTCTTCAATATCATAGAACTATAATACATCAGAATAGTAGATAGCAATTAGAAACTAATCTCTTCTTATATTACATGAATGTTCTTACTACAAAAGTTATAAAAATGTGACCATTTTCTTTGAGGTTTCATATTATTAGATCAAATTCTATAGTCAAATTGGGCATAGAAAATGGTGAGAAAATATAGAGAGAAATAGCAGATAAGCTGAAGAGATAACTTTTAGCATACAGGTAGTGTACACATTTTGGCCTTCAAAAATAATTTGGTTAAATGAATCAATTAATAGAAGCATAGAAACATGGAACAAAAAGAACTAATCACTAATCTTTTATTCACCTTAAAATTACCACATGTATAAGCATATATATAAATATGTATGTAAAGCCCAGAAACAGTCCAACTAGAAGCATATTTAAATATATATAACAGAAATTTGTTATATGGAAAAAGATCTTTCAAATCTATGAGCAAGACAAGGATTTTGGAAGTCAGTATAAAGTAATTATGAGGAGAATGGATTCTTGGGTCATACCTCTTGGTTCTAATTTTAGCTCTTCTGTTTAATAGCTGTATTACCTTGAGCAAATCACTTAACTGTTCTTCACCTTCTTCATCTGAATGTTGGAGAGCATAACACTACCTACCTTGTTGGATTGCAAGAATTAACAGAGGTAATAATAAATGCAAAGCCTTTGGCAGAGTTTCTGGCTCATAGTAAACCACTATGAATACTAGTCCTTATTATTATTCAATAAATGGCTAATCACTTAGAAAACAACAGGGAGTGCCCCTGTCATATCTGTGAAAAATAAAATCAGATGGATTAAAGTGTTACATTTTAAAAGGGTAAGTCTAAAAGTAGAAAAGACAGTACCTCTGAATATTGATAATCTTGTGTTAAAGGAAAGCAGGAAGCACAAAACCATAGACCTATGGAAGACTGCTTAAATTTTAAACTTCTTTGATGGAAAAAAATATTTATAAAGACAAAGGATCCACAGCAGAATAGAAAAATATTTAAAGTGTATAATACAAAGGGTTATCAAAATTTATATAGAGATCTTACTATCATTTTCCTATAAAATAATATTATATCAAGTAGGTATTAAACATAAAAAGATGGTATATCTTGTAACTTCACTGCTGTTTCTAACCTCAGAGATTTCTCAAACTCTTAGTAACTTTTTCCCCCATGAAGGAAACAACTTAAATGGTACTTCAGCTGGAAGATCTTTTCTGATCAATCTAAATGAGATCTCCCTAAATTTCTTTCTCATGGCATTATTTATTCCTTTCTATCATAGCTCTTGGTTTTCATCACATATTTATTTGCATTGATTTCTTCCCCTTTTCCCTCACTAGATAGTAAACTCATGGGGATGGACCATAGAGTATTTGCCACTCTGTGGTCAGCCTCTAGCATATAGCAGGCATTTGAAGTAATGAAAATGAATATCATAAAGGGTCTTGTACACCACGTTAAGGCATTTAGCTTTTACAGCTAAGATAGTAATAGAAGAATTTTAAGCAGGATAAATCCTTCTTGGGCTTCAGTGGAGGGTGGGTGGGGAATGAACTGGAAGGGAACATGACTGGAAGCCAGGTGGTGGATTAGAAAAGGAATTGAGACAATCCAAGAAATTATGAAGCTCTAAACTAAGGAAGTTTAATGGAAATACAGAGAAGAGAAATGACTCCAAAGATATTTGAAATTAGACTATTTTAATTGAAGCAGAGTACATATAGGGAAATAATGAGAATGAAATTTGATTTTGGGATTTTAGGCCAGATTGTAAATCTCTAATCCTATATCAAGACATTTGTAATTCTTTAAGGAGCAAAAAGTCAATGACAAATTTTGGAAATAGGGTTTTGTTTTGTTTTTTTGTTTTGTTTGTATGTATGTTTAAACCATTTTAATTGGCAGTACTAAGTTATTGGGATATAGGGAATAGACTTCTGGGACCATTACAGAAGTTGAATATTCGCTTTTATGAATCAATACTCCCCAACTCAGCCATAAATCTTTAGGTCCAAGGTTATCTCAGTGAAGACATTTTGGAATTCTGGTAATTATCATCAAATGAACTTCCTTTATGATTATCATCACTACTGCCTCCACAATCAGTAATAATGGCAGCAGTGACAGCAACAACATGAACACATTTATTGAGCAATTACTCTGTCTAAGGCTCTGCAGTGTGTTCTTGAGTACAGAGAAATCTGGCATACTCCCTGACATTAAAGAGGGTAGAGTATATGCATTGAAATACACTAGCCATGTGGAGTAGCATGTGATAAAATGAGTTATAGGAAAGTAATTGCTGCCAGAGTTCAAATAAGAGAGTTGAGCATAGTTGAAAAGTCTTTAGGAAAAGCTACATGGAGGAGGTGAGACTTGAATAGGCCTTCAAGGAAGGAACAAATTAAGATAAATATAGAGGAAGGGCAACTACTCAGACAGCATGGAAAGAGCAAAAGTGGAGGTGGAGTTCCCACATCTGTTTTAAGGACAAGCAGACATGTGGACAAATGCTTTGACTAAAGCATCAAGTTTATAAAGGGAAGTAAAGGAAGTGTTCAGAGAATTGGATGGAAACAGATTGTAAGGTGTCTTTGATGTCAAACTAATGATGGTTTATTTTGAATAGACTTACGATCACTTATTTCAAGGAAAGTGGAGAATCAATTACAAATTTTGAGCAAAGTAGCTACTTGTGGAAAGTTGTTTTTTAGAATTTTTAGAGGATGAATCTAATGAGCATGTTCTGGTTTCGTCTTAGAGATGAAAATTCATGTTGATAAGACCAGTTACTATGGCAATATTTTAGGGGAAAAAAGGGTTTTGTTTTGTTTCACCTTATGTGAAAAAGGAGGAGTAAATAATATGAGATTTTTTTTTCTTACCTTTTATTATGAAAAACTAAAAAATAAAAAAGTAGATGGAATAATATAATGAACCCCCATATATTCACCACCCAGCTTCAAAAATGATCAATTCATGACCAATCTTATTTTATCTCTATTCCTACCTATCTCTTTACCTCTAGGTTTTTTGAAGTGAATCATCAATACCTTTAACTTATCTATATTTGAGTATGAATTTCTAAAATATAAGGACTCATTAGTGAATGTAACCATAATACCATTATCATACCCAAATAATCATTTCTTCATAATCCCAAATATGGACTTAGTGGTCAAGTTTCTAATTTTTGTATTAGTTTTTTTATAATTCATTTCTTTGAATCAGTATCCAAATAAGGTCCATTTAGTGTAATTAGTTAATGATGTTTCTTAAATATTTGTAATCTTTAATTTCATCCTACATTTCTTTTTTAATCTTTAACATTATTAAAATGACAGAAATAAGATTTGCTGATTTCATACTCATGGTAATATTTATAATGTTCTTCTGTCTCCTGTATTCCCCACAAAATGGTGGTTAAATTTAAAAGCTTGATCAGATTTAGATTTTTTTTTTGACAAGAATTGTTTATAGGTTGTGCTGTGTACTATCAGGGGACACATAGTATTTGCCTGTTTCTGTGTGTGTGTGGGGGGGGTGTTATAGGGTGTAATGGGTTTCTTTCTTTACTTTAAAAAATTATTATAAACTCATGTTAAAATATATTTGATGCATTTCAATCTATTGCAATTATCCTTATTAATGTTCAGATTGTCCTATCTTTGCCTGATAGGGACCTCTTTAAATTGACTTCTGCATATTTTTGATACAACCTTGGAGAGCTTTCTAACTCCTTTACATGACAAGATGTCCCAGGATCATCTTTTAAATTTTCTACCCAACACTCAGAATCACCCATTCTCCAAGAAGACCTTATTACTTGTGTTGTGAAATGGTAGTTAAAGACCACAAATGTGGGGCACCTACCTGGCTGGCTCAGTTGGCTGGGTGTCTGCCTTCAGCTCAGGTCATGCTCTCAGGATCCTGGAATCGACTCCCGCATCAGGCTCCTTCCTTAGCCGGGAATGTACTTCTCTATCTTCCCTTATTGCCCCTCTCCCCCTTCTCATGTTCTCTCTCTCTCTCAAATAAATAAATAAAATCATTAAAAAAATTTATGAGTTTGTTGTGAGTTCTAATTCAAATTCAGGTGTACATGGTTATTACCTAACCTTATTGATCTTATATTTGTTTCCTGTTTCTCTCATGCCAACACTCCTGGTTTTCCATGATAATCATATAAAACCTCATTTTCTTTCTCCTTCAGTACAAAGACAACAGTCTTATTGAAGCAATACAGCACTGCTCCTTATAATATAAATCCTAATAATGTATGGTTAGTTATTTTTTTGGACATCAGAATATATTCAACTAAGGATATACAGACAAATTGTATTTTAAAGTCACTGTAAATATTTTCTCTTTTTGTGTTAGGTCATTTCTTTCTCCATGCCTGGATTCCATACTGTTTTAACTGCAGAAGCTTTATAATGTGTGCCAGTATCTTCTAGGGATAGGTTATTCTCATTCTTCTCTTTTTCAGAGTTATCTTTTATTTCAGGGTTACTGCTACCTTTTTATATTTTATTTTTCCAAGTGAACTCTGTTTAGCTTTAAGGAAAATAAAACCCTAATGATATTTTATTGTGTTGACGTATTTATGTTAAGTCTTCCCATCTAATAACATAGTATGTTTTTTCATTCATTTACTTCTACTTTTGTGTCTTTCAGGATTATTTTGGAGTCTTCTGGATATGAGAGATATTAAAAAGGTGAAACAGTAGGACTGGAATAAAAGGGGAGAAATAGAGAAAACCATGGTTTCCATACTCTTTGGAGAATAATTCATTTGTTGGTTTGTTTGACAGAAATGGGATTATTTGAAGAAATCAACACAGGGAATAATGGTGAGTTTTCATTGTAGTACCAGATCTGAGTTCTGTCTAAACCTTACTGGCAATTAAATATATCAATCAAATTTATATAGGAACAAATATTATTGAAATAAAATTAGAAGTAATCTCTGAAGAGTAAATCACATGAGATAGTCACTCTACTTAGTCACATGACATGAAAAATTGTTCCTCTTAGAGCTGTGTAGTTCCATGCAAAATTGTAGAGATTTTCCTCCACTGCCTTTTCACATGCTTCTCATACTGTAACACCTTCTTTGCAACTTCCCTACCCCTACTGCCACCACCCCATTCTGGATTTGAATGTCTGTATCATGCTGTAGTCCTTCAAACAGCGCCTATATCACAAATGAGGCCCCCGCTTCTGTCACCCACCTGTATCTACTGTCTACCAAATCCTGTTGAGTATACCTCCTAAAAAAAAAACCCAAACAAAGAGATTGAGTCTGCATCCTAAAAAGCTCTTGAAAAATCACTTACTCCTCTCCATTATCATTGCCTATGTCATTGCTTTACCCAGAACATCATTTTCTCACCAATTATAGTGAGATCAACTACTCATTACTCATCTTGCTTCATTTATCCTCTTGTTTCCTTTCTTATGTGACTACATGTGGCAATATTTATCCTATTTATATCTTCAAGCCATTTTCTGTACTGTTATCTGAGTCATCTTTAAAAATACAAATTAAATACTTCTATGACCCCCATTGTCTTTTTAAATTTCAATTCAATTAACATATAGTATATTATTAGTTTCAGAGGTAGAGTTCAGTGATTCATCAGTTGTATATAAACGCAGTGCTCATTACATTTCGTGCCCTCCTTAATGCCCATCACCCTGTTGCCCCATCCCCCCACCTACCTCACCTCCAGCAATCCTCAGTTTGTTTCCTATGGTTAAGAATCTTTTATGGTTTGCCTCCTCTCTGATTACATCTTGTTTTATTTTTCCCTCCCTTCCTCTATGCTCCTCTGTTTTGTTTCTTGACTTCTGAATAGGAGTGAAATCATATGATAATTCTTTCTCTGATCAACTTATTTCCCTTATCATAATACCCTCTTGTTCCATCCACTGTGACCCCCATTGTTTAAGAAAATTCCCAATGGATAGTCTAGAAAATGTCCAAGGGTTGCTTGACAAATATTGCATATTATATTCTTAAGAGAATCACAGGGTAGGTGACGCCTACCCACGCCTGGGTGGCTGAGAGGGTAAGCGTCTGCCTTCGGCTCAGGTCATGATCCCAGGGTCCTGGGATCGAGTCATGCATCAGGGTCCCTGCTCCTTGGGAGCCTGGTTCTCTCTCTGCCTCTCTCTCTCTCTCTGTCTCTCATGAATAAATAAATGAAATCTTAAAAAAAGAAGAATCACCGGGTAAATTGTGTATAAGAGCCCCTTCTAGTAGAGAAACCTATTTAAATGTGATCAATTTTATGGCCTGGATTTGTGTGATTATGGGCTATTTTAAATACACCTATCAATTTTTTTGTCAATCAGTTGTTCTGAAGACATATTTTAGGATATACTGACATAAAGAATAAAGTTCAAACTTCGTTATTATGAATGACTTTAGTATTGCTGTGGCTTCATCTTCCGTGGCTCCTTCATATCCCTAATATTCCATCAGTGGTATAGCTTTACACAACACCAGTGCACAGTTCATACTCATACGCCCTGTCGACAGTTCTGAACTTGCCATCCTAATCAGTCTCTTTGTCTTTTTGTGTATGCAGTACCATTTTTCCGCATTTATTTTGATCCCATCATCAGCCTAATAAATTCCCACTTGTCCTTCAAGAGCCAGTTTAGATGTTACCTCTTCAGTACCAGTTTGAACATCATCTACACAGAGACAAAAGAGAAGCGGTATGATGACTCAAAGAATACATGCAAAGTGAGACAAAAGCCAAACACATACCTTCAGCAATGCCTATATTTAGGAATAAGTCCCCTTTCTTCAGTAAGAAGCCCCATGAAGGAGACTGAAAAGGAATTTTTAGATTTATAGGATGAAAAGCAATGGGAATTTTGTTCCAGAGTCCAGCTAAAGTGAAAAATTGTTAATAGAAAGGCTCAAATACTACAGTTATAGATAGGAGAAAGAAGAAAACTAAAAAGACACAGAATCTTATTGATGATCTTAATGAAACAGTTTGAGGAGAGTTATTTAATACTGCTAGAAAACTATGGTCCTTTATCCACTACCCTCATACTCCAGAAATACACAGAGGACTTGAAACTCCATTCACCACCACAGAACACACACACACACACACACACACACACAAAGAAAACCAGATGGAGTGGACTGACAGTTTGGGATGAAGTTTAAGAAAAGAAGGTAAAAGATCCTGGGGTGGAGGTCATTGAGGAGGCATGGCAAATGAGAAGGAAGCTATTAGAAAAGGGACTTTCTTCCCGATTCTTCTTGGAGGAGATGGAGATCCTGCTGAAGGGAAAAAGTAAGGAACTTTTGTTCACCATTCTCTGTATTTGATGTGTACTTGGTTGTCTAATAGGAACAAATTTCCCACAATTTCAAATGTTAAGGGGTTAATAAACGAGTTACAAAAGGAAGAAGATAGTGCTATAGCTTGAAAAGAAAGTAGAATTGAGGAAAGGATTTTGCTAGCCTAAACGAAGGAGACAGGAGAAAGGAACATGCTAAACAGGCAATAGAGTGGAAAGAATTAATGGAGCAGAGTACTAGAAGAAGGTATTTATATATTTGTGTTTATGTGGTATGTGCATATATTGTGTGTGCATATGTGGTGTGTATATGTGTGTGTGTGTGAGATGTGATGTGGATGAGCGAGGGATTAGACCATGGTAATATGATAATATTTTTATTTCACATTCACTTCTTTGAACAATAACTCAGGTTTATAAACTATTAATGTTTGATATCCCTATACACCTGTCCCATGCACTAATCCAAGAATGTTGCCACCTTCTCACTATAATGTTATAAGGATCCCATTTCTTTTTTCTTAAGGATCCCTTTTCTTACATTTCCACAAATATTAAAAAAAAGCCTTACTCTATGACCCTGTGGACATTTGAAGAGAAAACGTTCTTAGTATTAAACAGGCAAAGAAAAAGAAATGTGTTTTTTTATCTTACATATAGAAAACTCATATTAAAATTCTCTCTAGACATAGAACTGACCATATATGCTTTTGACTGTTCTTTTTTATTCTCAGTATACTGGCAACATGGAATACATTTTAGAGGTTGGACCATTAGGGAATACATATGGAACCTTTGAGCAAAATAATCTGCTAGATATTTCTGTACTGTTTTCATAATTTAATGTTATTGAAGTCAGTCCTCAAGGAGGGGAAGAGTCACATATCTCTTTTTCATTTTGGAACAATCACAACATTATTTAATCAGTAGAGAATTTTAACTTTATTTCACAAAATCTTTAAGGAGTGAGATTTCTTCACAATCTATGAAATGAAGGTTGAATAGAAGTAATAGGAGGCCTCCTTGGTACATTGTCACTCAAGCATTCAGAAGTTTTATCGTGCCTGGAACATTCCTTACACATGATTCTTATTTCTCAGCTTCAAACTACACCTAGGAGGAATCTTTTGTTCTCAGTGCTGCCAAAGCTCCCATCTTCCAGCAGTGACCTCAGTTTAGCACCTGCTCATAAGATGTGTTTGCACATTGTTGGTACGTTTTGGTGACATGTATGTTCCCATCAAGGAGACTGTCATAGAATTCAGGAGATGTTAACATTTTCCATCTGTGTATGAAAGTGACGTTTCCTGTTAATTTTGTTCTTTTGCTGAACTCTCCAAGCAAAAGCCTTCTGTGGGAGGCGGGATGATGTCATTATAGTCATAGCATAAATTTTTCAACCTTTAGAATGAGACATATTGTGGCATATATTTCACTACTTTTAAAAGCAGTGAAATAAAAACTTGGAGGATGATGATATCAATTTTATATTTTCAAGTGTGGGGGTTTCCAGAGCCTTGAGAATGACTCCAGGGCTAAAATTTCCTCTGGCACATGGATTTCTTCTGTCGTCTTGGGAGAAGCAAGCCCATCCATGGACGTCTGTGTTTATGAGGCCAACAGATTTGGCTAGTTAATTTCAGAGGTATTGAGACTTTGTGCAGGCAAAATAGTCTAGCAGTAGTTATTTAAAAATAAAAAGAAATCAATCTTCTGATTTCGGTTCTGACATGTGAAAGCTGGGAAGTTGTCACTCCCATTTTTACAACCAAAAAAAAAAAAATGTTGAGCAAACAAAATCAACGACTTTTCTTGGGCCTATCAGAGGACTGTGGTTGCAGAACAAACTGGTATTCTGAAATCCAGAAAGACAGGCAAATGTGGAGTCACAGTCTCCATCTCCTTTCCTTAAGAAGAAGCTACTAGAATCATACATTGTTGGACACACTTAAATGATAATTTTGATGAGTTGTTAGAGGCTGAGTCTGGACTAGCTTGAGAATGAGAGGCTTCTTGGGGCTGTAGTCTTAAGAGGCCCCTCATACTTTCTTGGGTTCTTCCTTGAAGAGCTAAGAAAGATCCCTTCTTGGCTCTCACAGGGGAGAGGAAGAGTAGCCATTGTGAAATACTCCAAGAATGTTCTCATAACAAAGGGCTACTTACTCTTCAGAGGAAAGACTTTACCAGAGCCTTAGTTACCTAAGGGAAGGGTATTCTCTCTACTTCAGCCTCCTGTAGCTTTCCAGTAATACTGAAGTGGGAATAAATATAAGAACTATAACTTGCAAAGGTTACATCCCAGGTCACAGGCCCACTTAAAGACAGAGATGCATTCATAATATTGTACAGTGCTTCCCCTTCCCGATTCCCTTCTATCCCATGAAAACGGATCCACTATAATAATGGTATTATTGCTTAAGTTGCTGAAAGACAGACTTTACCTAAGGAAGAGTTTTTAAAGAAGCCAAAGACAATGAAGGAGGCAAAAACAAGGACATCAAGGGAATTTGAGGCCTCTGGCACAGCTATAGCAATCATTAAACACACCCCTACTCCTGGCCACTTTAACATAAAACCTTACACTAAAGGCCTGTTTACCTCAGTTTCTGTTACCTGGTACATCATGTCTGGCTTTCAACAAGAAATTACAAAGCACGCTAAAAGTCAAGGAAAAAATGCAAGCATTTTTTTGAAGATAAAGCAAGCATCAGACCAGACTCAGATATGACACAGGTGTTGGAATTATGACACAGGGAATTTAAAATAACTATGATTGATATGTTCAAGGTGCTAATGGAAAAAGTAGACAGCATACAGGAATGTATGGGTAAAGTAAGCAGAAGGGTGGAAATTTTAGGAAAGAATCAGAAGAAAGTGATAGAAATCCAAAATCACCATAATGAAAATGAAGGATGCCTTAGAAGTGCTCATCAATAAACTTGATACAGCTGAGAAAACAAGTGAACTTGAAGAGAGATCACTATAAACTTTCAAAAAAAGAAATGCAAAGGGAAAAAAGAATGAAAAAAAAATGAACAGAACATCCAGTAAATGTGGCACGATTACAAAAAGCATAGCCTACATGCAATTGGAATACCAGAAGAAGAGAGAAGGTGCAGAAGAAATATGTGGGGCGCCTGGGTGGCTGAGTCGGTTAAGTATCTGCCTTCAGCTCAGGTCATGATCTCAGAGTCCTGGGATCGAGCCTCGTATCAGGCTCCCTGCTCAGTGGGGAGTCTGCTTCTCCCTCTCCCTCTGCCCCCCACTCATGCTCACTCGCTCTCTCTCTCAAATAAATAAATAAAATCTTAAAAAATATGTGAAGTAATAAGGGTGAGGATTTTCCAATATTAATAACAGACACTAAACTACAGATATAGGAAGCCCAGAAAATACAAGTAGGATAAATAACAACAACGATAAAAAAATCCAGGCATATCATATTCAAACTGTAGAAAACCACAGACAAAGAGAAAATGTTAAAAAAAACAGCCAGAATTTAAAGATTCTAAAAGCCCCTTACTAATAGAAGAAAAACAATAAAAATTACAGCACATATCCCTTCTTTAGATAGCAAGAAGAGAGTAAAGTAAAATATTTAAAGTGGAAAGAAAAAAAAAAACCTATAATCCAATATCCAATGAAATTATTTTTCAGAAGGAGAAAATATGGACTTTCTCAGTCAACAATAATTGAAGGAATTCATCACTAATAGTCCTCTTCAAGGAATTTTTTTTATTTTTAATTCTCTAGGGAGAGAGATAATAATATTGTTCAGAAACTCATATATATAAAGGAGGAACATTAAAGAAGGAATAGATGAAGGCATTTTGTTAAAATTTAAACATCTTATTTTTCTTATTTTTAATTAATCTAAATGATTACTGGTTTTAGTCATAATAGTAATAATATATTGTGTGATTATAGCCCATGAATAAGTAAAATGAATAACAGGATTATCATAAGGGAGAGAAAGAAATCAAGAGTAGTGTTACAAGTGTGCTGCGCTGCATGTGAAGTGGTTTAATTTTATTTGAGATGGACATGGATTAATTAAAAGTGTATATGGCAAACTGTAGTGTAACCACTAAAATATGGTTAAGTATAATTGATATGCTGAGAGAGGAAAGGCAAGGAGTCGTATAAAATGTTAAAACCAGAGAACGCAATAAAAGTGGGAGAGAAAGGAACAGAGAACAAATGCAATGAAAACAAAACAGATAGAAACATGGTAGTTATTAATCCAACTATATCAAAATACATTTTATTTTATTTTTAAGAATTTTTTTGGTAAAGATTTTTATTTATTTATTTGACAGAGAGAGAACACAAGCAGGGGGAGCAATAGAGGGAGAGGGAGAAGCAGGCTCTCTGCTAAGCAGGGAGCCCGACACTGGGCTGGATCCCAGGACCCTGAGATCGTGACCTGAGCTGAAGGTAGATGCTTAACCAACTAAGCTACCCAGGTGCCCCTCAAAATACATTTTAAATATAAATGGCCTAAACATACAAATTAAAAGACAGAGATTATTTTATTTAACTAAAAGACAAAACTGTATGATATCTAGAAGAAATCCACTTTATGTATAAAGACTCAGATAGCCTGAAAATAAAAAGATGGAGAGAGAAATACCATGTTCCTACTAATCAAAAAAAAGATAACTATACTAATTTCAGATATATCTGACTTCAGAAAATTATTAGGGATTAAGACAGGCATTATATAGTGATAAAGGGTCAATTCTCCAAGCAGACATAATTAACACATACACACACACACACACACACACACACACACACACACATATACACCACAGCAAAAAGCATTAAAATATGTAAGATAAAAACTGACAGAATTTCAAGGAAAAATAAATCCATTTTTATAGTTGGAGACTTCTGCACCCTCAGCAGTAACTGATAAATAAAGCAGGCAGAAGATCTGTAAGGATATAGTTGAACTGAATAGCATTATGACTCAGCCTGAACTAATTAACATTTATAGAATATTCTGTCCAATACCAGCAGAATACATACTCTTCTCAAGGTTACCTGGAACATTCGTAATGATAGACCATATGCTCAGTCATAAAACATACCTTAAAAAATTAAAAAAAAATTCATACAGGGTATGTTGTCAGACCACAGTGGGATTAAACTAGAAATCAATAACACACAGATAGAAAAAAAATCCCAAATACTTGGAAGTTAAATAAACACACTTTGAAATAATATATGGGTCAAAGAAGATATCTCAAGAGACATTTTAAAATATTTTGAACTAAATTAAAATGAAAATACAACCTATCATAACTTATGGGATTCAGCGAAACCAGCACTGAGACAGAAATTTATAGCATTAAGTACATTAATTTAAAAAATCTGTAATCAATCATCTATGTTTTCACTTGGGAAACTAGAGAAGGAAGACCAATTTAAGCCTAAATCAAGTCAGAAAAAAGAAATAATAAAAATCAGAGTAGAAATCAATGAAATTGAAAACAGGAAATCAATAGAAAAGATCAATGAAAGCAAAAGCTGATTGAAATTCTATTGAAATGATCAATACAAGTGATAAACTTGTAGCAAGTTAACCAAATAAAAATAGGGAATAAACAAATTCACAGTATCAGAAAGAAAAGAAGGATCATCATTACTGGTCCCAAGGACGTTAATAGAAAAAAATAACAGAATATTATTAACAACTCTGTGCCTCCAAATTGTTATAAAAAATGGACCAATTCCTTGAAAGATACAAACTACCAAAACTTAAAAGGAGACTATCTAATTTGAGTAGCTTGTATCTATTAAATAAATTGAATTAACATTTACTAACCTTTCAAAAAACAAAGCATTGGTCTAGATGGTTTCATTGGTGAATTCTACCAAACATTTAAGGAAGAAATTATACCAAACCTCCATAAACTCTTTCAGAATATAGATGCAGAGCACTTCCTAACTCATTCTTTGAGGCCAGCATTACCCATATACCAAAGCCAACAAGGACATTACAAAGAAGGAAAATTATAGATCAATCTCTCTCATAAACACAGATCAAAAATCCTCAACAAAATATTAGCAAATTGAATTCAACACCATTAAGAGAATAATAATAGCAGTTACAGACCAGGAGAAATATTTGCAAAACACATACCTGAAAAGAACTTGTATCCAAAATATACAAATAACGCTTACAACTCAACAAATAAGAAAACAAACAACCTAATTCAAAAATGAAAACAAAAATCTCACAAAAGAAGATATATAGATAGAACATAAGTATATGAAAAGATGATCAATATCATTTGTCATTAGAAAATTCCAGATTAGAACAACAGTGAGATACCACTACATGCCTCTTACAATGTAAAATTCAAAAAATTTAAATTTGAAAAAAAACCCTGATAATACTAAAGGTGATGGGGATTCGGAGCAAAATTCCTGGTGAGATGGCAAAATGCTACAGTCATTTTGGAAGACAGTTGGAAAATTTCTTATAATGCTAAACATAGTCTTACCAGATGATCATATCACAGACAGTCATGCTTCTAGATATTTATCCAAATCTTTTGCAAACTTATTCCACACAAAAGCCTGCATATAAATGCTTACAACAACTTTATTTGTCATCAGCAAAATCTAGAAGCAACCAAGATGTCCTTTAATAGGTGAATAAATAGTTTTATGTCCACACAATGGAATATTACTCCATGATAAAAATAAACTATCAAGCCATGAGAAGACATAGATGAATTTTAAATTCCAACTTTTAAGTGAAAGAAGCCAGTCAGAAAAGATTATATACTATATAATTCTAATTATGTGACGTCTGGAAAAGGCAAGCCTACAGACAGTAGGAAGATCAGTGGTTGCAATGAGGGAGGGATAGGAATTGAATAGGTGAAGCACAGAGGATTTATTCGGTGATGAAACTATTCAGCATAATCTGCAGTGATGGATATATAACATTATGCATGTCAAAACCTAGGGAACAATGCTGTACAAAGAATAAAACAATGAATGCAAATTTTAAAAAAACGTAGGAGGTCCCAAGATCTTAGGATGGAATGAAGTAGGTGATAAAAAATATAACCTTATTACCAGTATATGAAACAACCTCACTGAAGGTGGTGGGGGAAAAATACTGACTTAAGTAACTTTGGAAATAAGTAGAATTTGTAAGCCTAAACACAGAAGATCTGTGCACTTTATAAAGATTCTCCCCCCCACCAGCCCCATGGACTATGGGTTAACACTTCTGATACTGCCATACATGTATACTAGAAGTGAATAATTAAGTAAATAGATAGTGGATTATGGGAGTCAGCTTTCTTACTGTTGGAGTTAGAATTTACACATAAGCAAAGGAAAGAGAACAGGATGGTCAATGTGTTAATGGATTAGAGTTGGAAACATTAGTATGAACTTATGTTTAGCTTAATATAGATACACATAGTTATAATATTTATAGATCTCTGTATATACATGGATTAATATGTGCACAGATATTCCTTTGTTCTGTTAGCTGAGAGGACCTAAAAGAAATGACACTCCATTAGCAAAGAATACACATAGTGTCCAGATCTTGGTTTCTAATACCAATCTCCAATAAGATGAACCAAAGCTCCATAGAGAAATGACTGATTCTAGGTGTGAGGCAGGAAATATATAAGATGAACCTGGATCATCTTATAGTACCAGAAAGTAGAGAGGTGTTACTTACCCCTACTCACACATACCTGCCCCAGTCCATACACACACACACACACACACACACACACACACTGATGGGGATATGTTAAAAGGGACACAGAATCCAACTGAAAGAGATCTCAATAACTGGGAATAGAACCATGAACAGAGAAATAAAAAAGTAGCATGAGACTTTATTCAAAGTATAAAATAAATGCTCATAAATCCGTATTGATGTAAATAAGTGATTGAATAAATGGGGGAGAATAGATGAAGATCCCTTACATAAGAATTTCAAATAATTTGTGTACTTTGCCCTCAAAGAAATGAAATGTAATTCCCCAGTCTTTGAGTGCTGTGCATAGTGACTCTCTTCCCAAAGTACAGTATGGAAAGGGGTAAGAATAAGTACTTGACAGTGGGGAAGACTGGCAAACCATGTCAGCCAGATGATCAAGGTCCACATCAACAGTGATAAGTCGTGTTGATAGTATGTAGATTGATATAATGTGAGGATAATGGTACTTCAATTCTATGATCTTCCCCCCACAAAAAAACATATAACCCCATTCTATTCATGAGAAATACATCAGACAAATCCCAGTAGAGGAATATTTTACAAAATACTTAGTTAGTACTCCTCAAAACTGTCAAAGTCACCAAAAACAAGGGAACTCTGATAACTGCCAAAGTGAAGAGTAGCCTATGGAGACCTGACAACTGAAATGCAATGCAGGATCTTGGATGGGATTCAGGAACATCAATTAAAAAAGGACATTGAGTAAATACGAAGTCTTAATAAATTATGGGCTTCAGTTAAAAATAGATATCAATATTGGTTCATTAATTGTAACAAGTGTACTATGTTAATGTAGGATGTTAATTATAAGGACAACTGGGTGCAGAGTTGTGCAGGGAAATCACTACTATCTTCATGATTTTTCTATAAATCTGAAATGACTAAAAATAAAGTTTATTAACAAAATATGATATTTACATGAAACAGAAGAGCCCCCAAATAATTAATGCTAATAAAAATTTTACATCAAAAAACAAGGAAGGATATAATAATTAAATCATTCACCCTGATGAGTAAACAGTTTTAGAACTAGTAGTCAAAATGGAGATGACAAAAAACTTCCACATTTGTTCTCAATGTAGTAAGATAAATGAGAGAATAAACCATTCTTTCTAACCTATCTTTATTTTTACTGTGCAATTTATATGTTTACCTCCAACATCTTAAAATCTTTGTTTTACATATTATTTCCCCTTATGATAAAATTAATGCATATTCATTGTAGAAAATTTGGAAAGCATCAAAAAGTGTAGAGAAGAAAGTAATACCTACAATTTCACTACCCAGTTATATTAGAAGTTTTTTAAGAGTTTAGTATTTTATCTTCTAGCCTTAACATTTTATTTTATTAAATTTCAGATATCATGTATTTCTATAGTAATATGATCATATTTAAAACATTACTGAATCTCATTTAGGTAATTTTGTCCCATATTGTGTTCTAGAGTTTGAAGATGTGAGAACATAGCACATAAATTATGCTTACATAATGATATTTTGATTGCATGCATTTGCTAGTCAAATAAAATAAGTCAACTGAGTTTTAAAACTATCCAAACTGATTGACATCTTAGGTAGAGAGTCAATTTGGTTGAAAATCCTTTTCACTTTTTAGGGAATCATTCATTCAATGAATATTTGCAAACTTACTATATGCCAGGCTCTGGAAACAACAATGAACCAAAGAGAAAAAATTCCTAACTTCATAGAACTTATACTCTAGTGGTGGGAATTATCAGAACAGGAATTTTAAAAAATGCCTCTCATTAATATGCTAAAGGCTTCAATGGAAAAATTAGACAACATGCAAGAACAGATGGATAATGTAAGCAAAGAGATAAATATTTAAGAGAGAATTAAAAAGAAATCCTAGATATAAAAAACAGAGTAACAGAAATACAGAATGCCTTGGTGGGTTCATCAGTAGACTGGACACAGCTGAGGAAACTATCTCTGAGCTTCAGGATATGACAATTGAAACTTTCAAAACTGAAAAGCAAAGAGAAAAAGACTGAAAAAATAAGGAATATCCAAGAACTGTGGGACAACAGTAAAAGGTGCAACATATACATAATGGCAATACCATTTAAAGCATTTATGACTGAGAATTTCCCCAAACTAATGTCGGATACTAAACCATGGATCCAGGAAGCACAGAGAACAATAACCAAGATAAATTAAAAAATTCTATATGTAGGCATATCATATACAATTTCAGAAAAATCAAAGATAGAGAAAAAATCCTGAAAGAAGCCAGGGGAAAAAAACACCTTATCCATAGAGGAACATAGATAAGAATTATATTGTACTTCTCAGAAACCATGCAGGCAAGAAGAGAGTGAAGTGACATATTTAGTGTTGAGAGAAAATAAGCTACTGCCCTAGAATTCTGTGCCTTGTGAAATTATCCTTCAAAAGTGAGGGAGAAATAAAGATTTCATTAGACAAACAATAACTGAGAGAATAAACAGAATAAAACTTTTGGGAGGTTACATAATCGTCTATGTAGAAGATCCAAAAGAATTGACAAAAAGCTCCTGAAACTAATAACAGATTGTAACAAGCTTGCAGGATTCAAGGTTAAATGTCACTTGTTTCCAGAAACAGACTCATAAGTACAGAGAACAAACTGATGGCTGCCAGAAGGGAGGGAGAGATGGGCAAAATAGATGAAGAGGAATGGGAAATACAGGCTTCCAGTTATGGAATGAATAAGTCATGGTGATATAAGCTGCAGCATAAAGAATATAGTCAGTGGTATTGTAATGGCATTGTCTGGTGACATGTGGTAGCTACACTTGTGAGCATAGCATAACATAGACTTGTCATATTGCTATGTTATACACCTGAAATTAATGTAACATTGCATATCAGTTATACTTCAATAAAAAGAAAAGTAAATTGCTTTTCTGTATACCAGCAATGAACAAGTAGAATTTGAAATTAAAAACACAATATCATTTACATTAATACCATAAAAAATGAAATACCTAGATATAAATCTGACAAAACATGTACAAGATCTATGTGAGGAAAACCACAAAACTCTGATGAGCAGAATCAAAGAGGTGAATAAATGAGATAGTCTGTGTTCATGTATAAGCAGACTTAATATTGTCAAGATGTAAGTTCTTCCCAATTTGATCTATAGGTCCATTGCAACCCCACTCAAAATCCCCATAAGTTATGGATATTAACAAACTGATTATGAAGTTTATATGGAGATTCAAATGACCCATAACAGCCAACTGAATATTGAATAAATACAAAGTCAAGAAGTGCCACTGCCTGACTCACGACTTAACTATAAGCTGTAATAATGAAGCCAGTGTGATATTGGTGAAAGAATAGACAAAGAGATCAAAGAAACAGAACAGAGACCCAAAAGAGGAGCCACATAAATATACTCAACTGATCTTTGACAAAAGGAGCAAAAACAATATAATGGGGGAAAAGGTAGTCTTTGAGCAAATGGTGCTGGATCAACTGGGTATCTACATGCAAAAACAAATAAATCTAGACATAGACCTTATATTCTTCATAAAAATTAACTCTAAATGTATCACAAACCTAAATGTAAAATGCAAAATTATAAAACTAGGATACAAAATAGAGAAAACCTAGGTGACTGTGGATATGGCAGTGACTTTTTGATATAACACAAAAGGCATGATCCATAAAAAAATTGATTTGCTGGACTTTATTAAAATTAAAAACCTCTGCTGTGCAAAAGACAATGTCAGGGGAATAAGAAGATAAGCCAAAGACTTGGAGAAAATGTTTACAAAAGAAACATCTGATAAGCCATAATATACAAAAAGCTCTTAAAACTCAGCAAGAAGAAAATAACCTGATTAAAACATAGGCACAAGACTTGAAAACTTTGATTAAAGAAGATATACAGAAAGCAAGTAAGTATATGAAAGGTGTTCAACATTGTATGTCTTTAGGTAATTGTAAATTAAAACAATGAGTTACCACTACATACCTATTAGAATAGCCAAAATCCTAGACACCAGACATACCGTAGACTAGCAAGTATGTAGAGTAACTGAAATTCTCTTTTATTGCTGGTGTGAATATAAATGTTACAACCGCTTTTTTAGACAGTTTGGCAATTTCTTACTAAAGATGCTCTTACTGTATTATTCAGCAATTATACTTCTTGGTGTTTACTCATACTACTAATGAAAACATATCCACATAAAAACCTGCACATGGATGTTTATAGCAGCTTTTTTCATAATTGCTGAAACTTGGAAGTAACCAAGATTTCTTTCAGTAGAAGAATGGGTAAGTAAACTGTGGTACATCCAGAGAATGGAATATCATTTCAGTGCTAAAAAGAAATGAACTGTCAAGCCACTAAAAGACACGGAGGAAACTAAATGCATCTTCCTAAGTTAAAAAAAAAAAAACAGTCTGAAAAGGCTGCATGCTGTATGATTCTAACTATATGTCATTCTGGAAAAGACAAAACTATGAATACAGTAAAAAGATAAGCAGTTGCCAGGAATTGAAGAGGAGGGAGAGATAAATAAGCAAAACATGAAGGATATTTGGGACAGTGAGACTATTCTATATGATACTAAAATGGTGGATACATTTCATTATATATTTGCCAAAACTCAGGATGTACAACACCATGAGTCAGCCCTAATGTAAATTATGGACTTAGGGTGATAATGTGTCAGTGTAGCTCCATCAAATGTAGGTAACAAACGCGCCACTGCAGTGTGGGATGTTGATAGTGAGGGAGATTATACACTCGTGGGAATAGGGAAGTATATGGGTACTCTCTGTATTTTTGTTTAATTTTGCTGTGAACAAAAAACTGCTATAAAAAAGTTTATAATTTAAAAATATTAAATGGCGTGGCTGAGTTCTCTAATGAAATATTCTGGCAAAGAAACGTCAGTTATTTAATTTTTCAGAATTTTAAGCATGTATTTCCACAAAACAAAACTATAAAATATAGAGATAAAACATATAATTTATTTTTATGTGTATTTACAATTTGGCTTACAATTTATATAATGAAAAACAATAAGAAATTGATCTTTTTTTAAAAAGTTTAGTTTATTAGCAGTTGAGACAAAATTGAAACACAAAACACGCCTCATGAATGTTGGCAGGAAATTGAGATGAGTTTAAAAAAACATGACGAACAGTTGAGGCAAGGTTTGTGATATAAGACTCAGACTGGAAATGGTTGGTTATGTATTATTCAATAGTTTGACTCAGTGGAATCAAACAGTGAATGATGAGGAGCTTTTAATTTATTTTTCAGGTTTATAACCTTTCTGAGATAAGGGACTGTCTGTGAAGACAGAGCCATCCAGAAAACTACAAGGAAATGTTACTTCCATTCAAAAGAAAACAAAGTAGAAGGTAAATAATTTTTGACAGTTTTTACTGGGAGTTTTAAGCAATTTCTTTTTCTCCAGTGTTTTTTTTTTTTTTCTTCCTGTATAGTCACTCAGAGTTCTGTTATTTTCTTCTTATACAGGGCTAATGGGCTGATGACATAAAGTGTAAAGTGCTAAGGTGATGGAATTATCAGAGTAGATGTTGTCATTAGCTATGTGTATTCTTTTTCATAGATCAGTATACAAACCACTTTCTTCAGATCTCACCATCTAGAGCTACGCAGAAAATGCTTAAATTCATTCCTTTAGTCATTCATTCAATGATTATTTATTGAGCAATTACTATGGGCAAGGTGCTATTCTGGGATATGATCCTAAGCACAAGAAGAATCACTTTGCTGTCATGGAAATTACTGTTTACTGGAAGAGATGGACATTAATCAGATAATCACATACAATGGTAAGGGCTAGGAAGGGGCAATCTGTAAGAGGGTACATACGAACTCAGCTTGGGAAGTCAGAGAAAAACTGTCCCCACGGAAGTGAAGATTAAGCTGAAGTCAAAGAATAAATAGCAGTTATCTGGTGGAAGAGGGCAGGAAAGAGTAGTCCAGGTAGAAAATATTTAGTCAAATATGTTGGCATAGACAGGGCTTAATATGAATTTATTATCAACATATAATGGTAAATAATAGAATAATTGCTTACACAAACGATACAACTTGACTTTGCATTAAACATGTATTTCAAACTCCAAAAGGATTAAATTGGCTCTGTTAGGGAGATGAGATCACGAGTGGGTCTTTTTTCTTTTCCATTTTTCTAAATATAGTTGAAATTATTTCATATAATGGGAATATTTTATGAAAAAACAAACAAAATAATTGCATTACCTCTATTGTGTTTTATTAAATAGCTTGTATCTTCGCTTCTTTATTAAAAAATATTTAGCATTCAACACCTTATTTCAATCAATATAAACTGAATTTTCTCAAAAATACTACATTCTTTTAAATGTCCCCATTTATAACTTAGGGCATTCTTGGCACAGAAGACAGCCTTATAAGGGGAAGGAGTGCTGTACCCCGAGAGGGACCTCTTGACCAGTCAGAATGCTCATTATCAGTCCAATTATCCCCTGATAATTGGCCTGCCTGTGGGAATAATAAGCTGGGATGATTTAACTCAGTGCTGACATATTTATATTTATAGCATCCTACACACTGCATTCTAACCTTAACATTTCCTTAAATAATGGAAGAATCTGATTCTAACTGTTAGAATACTTTATTTGCTCAATATTTAACTTCCTGTGAACACTGAAGAACTGCTCTGCTGAGACCCAGGGAATGCTCCTTGTTTGTACTAAACTTTGCAGTGTTGGCAATAAATCTTACATAACGTCCAGCTTTCTTATTTTGTCTCTTTACAACATTCTCCAAAAAGACAAATCTCTCTTCTTGGACTCTGTGAAATTTCATCATAGGATAACACTCTTAGAATGGAGTCACTTGGCTTGTAAATGCTTACCAGCATTTCAACACTTCTGGATGGCTGGCTGATGTCCAAATGAGTCTAGGGAATGGCCAAGGAGAGGAATTGTGATGGAATTTTACAGAGGATAGGGTATTTGCTTTTGTGTGTTTCTTGAAATAATTAGGTTGAATTAGGTTACACTCATGGTATAGTGTTTTAAGGTTTCCAATTTGAGATTCCAGTGTCCTCACTTTTTTGCATCTTGTGCTCCTGAAATGTGTTAGCAGGATGGAGATGTTTGCATCCCCTAGGTCTCTCTTTTTTTTTAGGTGCATAAGTTTATCTGTTTAATAAATAGTTCATACACTGGCCAGAAACCAAGTGGACAAACTGTACTCACTAACCCTTTAATACTTGGCTCCTTTGTATAATGACCCAGCCCATTATTAGATAATGAAAGAGTGTATGAGAAAGTGGGAGATTATTTATGATGGAAACAAAATGAAACTAATGGGACAAGATTTGAAAGCTGTGATGCATGAAAGGTGCTATGCAGGCAGCTTGGCACCATGACAAGCAGAGAGAAAGGCTCAGTGGGAAGCAGCAGTGTGAACATGACTATGAAAAAGAAAGAATGGATTTCCTGAATGAATCCTTGCCATCTGGTGTTTGTTTAATACACAATGAAGGTCAAATGGCTACTGATCCTTTTTTCTATAGTCCAGTGACTACAAGAATGAGAGGAATCAATGAGTTTATCGATATGTCTGGAAATGACTCACCATATGATCTGATTGAGTCAATAAAACTGAAGTAACTTGTCATTACTCTTTCAAATGTGGTTTGGATCTATGACTACAGTTCTGCATTTTTTTTTAGCCAATTTGCTGGATCAAATGTGATCAGTACTTTTTTCAAGATTAATGTTTTGAAGCATTTAGTTTTATAGGTAGGTAAGATTAATAGGAAGGGTCAGGAAAAAGGCTCTCATAAAGCTGAATGTTTCTCCTATTTTCAAATGGATCTGGTAAACATTTGTTTCTGTTTATTGGTGGTGATTACAGGATTTTTTTTCCACTTTGCCTTTTCTATGTATGAAATTGATTACACACCTATTTTATATAACTATTCCTAGGGGACATATTAACTTTTAGTGAAATAATTTTTTAGCATTATATGTAAACAGCATACGTGTTGGGGAAGTCATATGTGAGTCGAACACATTATTTTATGTAACATTTTCATTCCTGCAGGTTGTTCCAGGAATGTACTTCCACAGTATGATCCTGGAACTCTTACCCTTTACGATGAAAGATGCAGGGTTTTCTGTTGAGTTCTTTTCTAAAGACTAAAATAAAAGATACTTTTCTCACATTAATATTTCTCAGCTGCCATGAAAACAGGGATAGGAGAAGCCAAAAATAGAGGAGCCAGCTGTGGGAGGCTGCTTCTTCTTCTTCTTCTTCTTTTTTTTTTTTTTTTCAGGACAACTCAGAAAAGTCTTTCAAATTCATTCCATAAAAAGTGTATTAAAACAAATACTGTTTCATGTGCTTGAATGCTATACTTTAAAAGCTGATATACACTCAACGGTGACACCCTGAATGTTATCTGACTATAGTGGTAGTAGAATTGGTAGTAGAATTTGTCTTCCGGGTAGCTCTGTTTAGTATTCTTTATCTCTTCCCTTTTTGAAAAGACTCTTTACTGAAGCTAGTTAATTAAGAGTGAGGCAATTATGAAAAATATTCTCTTCTCCCTCAAGTAGACTCAATGTGTTTCATTCTGATGCCACAAATTTTGTTGTTTTGAGTTTTTTCACAGAGAATAAAAGTATTACATGTAAACAAAAAAACAAAGAATCACCCATCATTCGAGTATGCAAAGGCACCATGTTTAATATATTGACTTCTTTATTTTTTCTATTTTTTCTTTACTTAACTGAACGAATACTGTAAATGTAATTTTATAATTTGATTTTTTTGTTGTTGTTTTTGCTTAACATTTTATCTGAGTTTTTTATGTCCATGAAGCCTTTTCTGCAACTCTCGTGCCCAGGTAGACTTGCTACTCCCTTCCTTTGTGTTCCCAATGCTCTGTGATACTATATTCTAACATAGCACTTTTAATATTATGTTTGTTTTTTTCATTTACCAGCTGTAAAAGCTTAGAAAGCAAGAACCTACATTTTATGTCTTTTGCAATATAAAAAAATGAGAGTTTACTGATTAAAGGGTATAGACAAGAGCAGAAGGTACTCACCTGATTGTTAGAATTGCATATGTACTGGGGCTATTAAGACAGAGGACTGATACAACGGAAATCATGAGTTTCTTGTACTTAGTAAGAATTTGAATTCTATACAGAAGGATGCTTAAAACCTCAAGATACTAATATTCTATTTGATTGACAAATAAACTGCCTAATGACTGGGTAGGCCTAGCCCTAAAGTACAAAGTTGGTGAATTTGTACGGTTCATTCCTGGCTAAACAATGATGTTAGCTTTTATGACCAACTGGCCATCGGGTTTTTAAACTAGCATCATTTATAGATAAAGGGATTTATTGGCATATAACACATGTAAGCTTAAGGTGTACAATATAATGATTTGATATGCGTATATATTGCAAAATGTTTACCACAATAAGGTTAGTTAATACATCCATTACCATTTTTACGTGAATATGTGGTGGTAACTTTTAATGGACTCTCTTAACAACTTTCAATACAGCATTGTTAATTGTAGTCACCATGCTGTACATTAGATTCCAGAACTTACTCATTTTATGGCTGGAAATGTGTATCCCTTGAACAACATCTCCTTATTTCCCCCATACCCTGGCAACCACCATTCTACTCCGTTTCTATGAGTTCGGCTTTGTTAGGTTCTACATGAGAGTGAGAACATACAGTATTTGTCTTTCTCTGTCTGACTTATTTTACTTAGCATAATGCCCTCAAGGCCCATGAATGTTGCCACAAAAGGCAGTCTTTCCTTCTGGTTTATGAAATTGGCCATCATTTAAAGGGTCAGCTACATTCACCAGGCCTTGGAGGTCTTTTGATAACAAATGTCAGTAAGGTAGGTTGACAGGTCGACAGGGCTGTGGATGCTCCACATGTAGTTTTAGATAACTTAGAAGATAACTGGATTCAGTTGGGGCTTGCAAATCCCAAGAATATAGAAATGACTTTCAGCTTAATTGCCTTGGATTTTCTCAGGGTGAAAGGTGCAATAGAAATGTCAAAATGTGAGTACTGTTATTATATTTTCTGTTATCAACCAATAGCTTTGCCTCTCATGACTCATTTATTCAAAAGTTGGCATAAAACTAAGAAGCAGTTCTATATTCAAACTTTGAATAAAGAAAAAGTAAATTTGGGATTTATTCAGCATAAATAAAGTTCATAATATATAATTTTTTCTCAAATCCATGAATTTTAACTCTATGGCTATTTTGCCTGCTGTTCTTTTTTGAAACAAAAAATATGTGGGTACATATTGTTTTAACAGACGGATGTTGGGATTATGCAAATAACTAGTAATTTTAACTATAGGAAATCTTTATTATGTCTCTGCTGCACTTGCTTGTCATTTTTTAGGATGTGATTCATTAGATTAAAAATATGTTTCTTCATCTATTTTCTCCTTCTCCTTTGGATAATAAAGACTGACATTAAAAAATAGGATGTCCCAAAGACATAACCTGATATCAAATATGTTAGCAAAAATATTTGCCTGAATCACTGAAATATTGAAATTCTCTATGACCTACAAATGCTATAATCCTACTAAAGATACTGCTATATCAGGATTGGTTTCCCATCTCCTTCTGTTGCTCTAGAGACCTAGAATAAACTATGAACATTAAAGAGTTCATAGTTTCCCATAAACACCAAGTACAAGTGAAAGGTAGTTGATTTTTACTTATGAGATTGAGTTTTATTAAGACTGACACCTGTTTCCTTAAGTCCTCCCTGAAGAAATTTATGTCTGGAATATGAGTTACTACTTTGTCACACAGAAAAGCCACAAAAAGTGTCGATTTTGTTTCAGAATATCATTGATTTGGGTTACCTATATCCGTATGCCTCCCTGGGAGAATATTTTGTTTAAGGTTACCTTTTCTCAAAAAGTGCTTATACAAGGTATATCAGAAATATACTCCTTAGATTATTATGTTATTGGTGGTATTATTATTATTGTTATTATGATTTTGCTCCTGGGCTAGCCCCAAAAGCTGAAAGTTCCACGGTTTTGTAACCTGGAGGAAATTATCAATAACTAAGTCTGATGACTTTCCCTTATAGTTATGTGCAATCTGACTCTTTCATTGGTTGCTGATGATTCTGTGGTGAGAAAGAGAAAGACCGCAGGCATGGTTGTTTAGAACCAGAGTGGTGAATGCTACACACATCGTGTGGACAAAGCTAAATATCAACTCAGAACTTTTACACTGAGTAAATCTGAACTCTTTAGGACTGAGAATTGGATAGAAGACTCAGCGGTGTTGAGGAGTATTTAAGTGCCTTGGCCCTTTAAGGAAATTCTACTGAAATCAACATAACTAAGGTAAAACAAACCTGTATTTTTAAGATATGTCTATTTTTCAAAATATAAAATTTGGCACCTCTTTTTTAAGAAAAAAAATTTCAAGTTTTTATTTAAATTCCAGTGAGTTAATATGCAGCATAACATTAGTTTCAGGTGTAGAATCTGGTGCTTCATCACATACATACATAAAATACCTAGTGCCATCTCAACAAGTTGACTTGGCACATCTTAACTAATTATTTAAGTTTTAAAAATTCTTATAAAAACTCCCTTCCAGGTAAACCATACGTAGTTTAAATATCTGAGTTACCATTCCAGGCTCCTCTGTGCTCTGGAGTAAAAGTCTTGCTTTATGGAAATGGGATTGTGGGAATGTGATACCCTAAAGAAGGATGCACTTTTTGTTTTTTGCTCTGAAATTCCATTCTTTTCCTCTCTCTCTGAGTTGCATTGACTAAAAGAGTTATTTTCCTGTGTACTTTTAAAAGAAAATATTAAGCATCAGCTGTCTCAAATGCCAAAAGAAATGTGTGTGCATGGAATATTGAATTTTCTAACAGTCTAGGTAGTTGATTGAGAACCTGGTGAGTAATATATCTCTCCTGAAAATTATTTGGCTCCGCTTTTGAGCAGAATCTCCTAAGGGCTTTGTTAGAGGGGTGGGTAAATCTCCTTTTAGGCTGAGATTGAGATGAAGGAATTTCACTCTGGAAAAAAATACATATAGATCTTTTTGTTGGCCTGGTGTTTACTCAGCTAGGGTCCCACCGAATGGGCAATCAACAAAACAAGCAGAGGGAAATTCTAACAGCACAAAAGGTTTGAGTAGGAAGATGGTCAGAGAGGATCAGATAATTAACCCCAAAAAGCTGGGTTCAGTGCCTTTATTGGGGGAATTACAGAGATAAAGTAAGGTCATTTCTCTTGTATAGAAGAAGATGGAGGGGTCAAGAACTTAGAAACATGGAGAGGGAAGACAGCGAGAAAGGACCTGGTGCTGCTCTTCATTTTCTGCTGTGTGACAAAGGTCAAAATGATGGCACTTCTGGACTTTGAAGAGATGATCTTTCTTTATTGGGATTAAGTTCCCAAAGTCTCATTCATTGAGCTTCCTAAAAGTAGCAATGTACATTTCAGAATGAACTTCTAAAGCACAAGGGTCCTTGACTCCATGCTGGAAGTTTCCCAGCTGAACTAAGCAGTAGAGAACTACACTGGATAATCCCCTTGACCAAAACTGTATCAAGCAATATGGCCTATTCACAGACAACCTTTAGGATTTTAATCTCTCAAAATGTCAAAAGACATTCATTACACATAAAAATAATACTTATATATTCTTAGCCAAATATACCAACACTATCTATTCAATATCTATAAACCTAAATTCAGAAAATAACATAATGATTTTTTTCTATGTGTAGTACCTATTTTACCTATAATGCCAAAGGAATTGGGGGTTTTTTGCACAATTTTAGAGAGTCCAAGCATTTTCTTATCATAAATACCTTAGCTCTTCCACAGTCTCATGGGGGATCCCATGCACTTGCAATCCAAGTCAAAATGATATATGAAGGAGAGTGTTTTATTTGACTTAATGACCAATTCTCATTTTATTCTAACCATAGTTTCAGTTGGTCTTTATAAAGCCTTTTTTGGAATCTTAATAAAATCTGTCCATGGAAAAACCTGCTAATTTTTGTTCTGAGCTCTTACAAGTTGTTGTTGTGTGTGTATACGTATGTATACGTATATATATATATATAAAATATATATAAAATCTTAACATTTTCTATTTCATAATATTGAGCTTTGTAGTTTCTAACTTGAATTAAAAGTAATCAGTGGGGACTATATGGTGTTGAGTGACAAATTTAGATGTTCTCGCTATTTACAAAGACATGAATAAATTAATATATATTAATAGGTTTGTTTTGGGGGATATGAATTTTATAAATACTGATGCATTCCATTTACCACATTTTTTATTGTTTTTCCATATCATAGCCCTTTTGAGTTAGATACTAGGAATTAGCTACTATGTTTGAAGAAATTTTTTTTTTAAGTTTGGAAAGCCACAGAAGTGAAGAAAGTACTTTCTTCATCAAATTTGAATGGAAAACAAGCTTAGGAATTTTACACATCTTTGAATTCTAGTGACATCAACAGTTACAAATCAAGTTTCTTCCCTGCCTTATTTGGGATGTATGCAAACTGAGTTAATATAGTTCGTCATTTTTCACTCAGGGAAATTTTATGACTTCATTTTTAGAAATGAACTCAAATTCACTTCTCCCTTGAGTGAGTGACTAAGGCAGTGACTTCACCATGGTATGTTGTACAGGAGAAAAAAGTATCGATGAGTCACAGAAAGTTTTGATTAAAGCATAGATTTTATTCCACTTAGTGATTCATTTGTGACTTTTCTTTCTCTTTGCTGCTTAAAGTGTTTCATTCCCCCTCGCTCTAAGCAAGAACAGGCGCTGAAAAAATATGAATGTCTTCTCTCTTCACTGTAAAAAAGGCAGAGGGATGAGGATCGTAGAAGAAAGGCTTTTCCTAAATGGGTTGTAGCCCAGAGTCGTCAGGGTCTCCTTTCTTTGAGTCGGAGAGGGAGATGAACCATTAGAGATGATGGACTCTGAAAAACAAACTGAGGGTTCTAGAGGGGAGGGGGGTGGGGGGATGGGTTGACCTGGTGATGGGTATTAAGGAGGGCACATTCTGCGTGGAGCACTGGGTGTTGTGCACAGACAATGAATCATGGAACACTACATCAAAAACTAAAGATGTAATGTTTGGTGATTAACATAACAATAAAAATTATTAAAAACTCTAAAAATAAATAAATAAATAAATAAATAATGAAGCTAAGGGAATGATCAAGTCTAAAGCCTGAGTTTTTTTCAAGAAAGTATAAGAGATTAATTATGGCAGATCAGGGACAGAATTGGTGCTCTGCTTCTACTGATATTCTTGAAGTAATTACTGAGATTGTTTCCTGCAGACCAACCCTCCATCTTCTCTTTACGGGGTTATGACAGCCTCCCTGCCTTCCTGGCAACTGCGGTTGGCTGATGTTGAGGCTAAACTGTGGTCTGTAGATGTGTGCCTGGTGATGGTGGTAAACAATTCATAATAATTTTATTCAGATCAGTGAACAACATTCTGCCATTTTGACACACTCTTACCATATTTTGGAAAACAAGTTGTCCCAGAGTAAATGGTCTAATTTCTTTTTTCTAAAAGGATCAGACCTATTAATAAATGATAGATAAAATGTAGGTTTTTTTTTTTTTTAATTCTGAGAAATAAGAGTTTAAGTAACCAGAATAGGCATATAGTTTTTGGTTTTCTATTACATGGTATGATGATAAGGTAAAAATATTGTACTTAAGAATGTCAGGGTGGGGGATGGGCTTGGCAAGCAACATAACGTTCTTCTGAGGATTGTGAAGCTGTCTTCTGCCTTATAAATGGGAAAAAAATAAAAATGCCCTGCCTGGTCCTCAGGTCTTGCTAACAATGATAAAACAGTATGCATGAAAACTCATATTTTTTTCATTCATTCATGTAACAAATATACCAAATATCTTCTCTGTTTTTTTAAAGATTTTATTTATTTATTTGTCAGAGAAAGAGAGAAAGTACAAGCAGGGGGAGTGGGAGTCAGAAGGAGAAGAGGGCTCCCTGCTGAGCAAGGAATCCAATGTGGGACTCGATCCCAGGATCCTGGGATCATAACCTCAGCCGAAGGCAGACATTTAAGCAACTGAGCCACCCAGGCGTCCCCTTCTCTGTTTTATATGAATAATATATCATTCTGGACTATATATTAAAAAAGCAGATAGGCAAAATTACCGATATTCTTTGAGATTGTGTGAGTTCTTAAGAAACACAAATACCTAAGAGAAAATATAATTTAAGAGTAAGGTTTATTTCTATTTGTTATATGATAGTATTTTATAATTATAACTCTTTCTACAACTAATAAAATCTAACCAAATAGTATTTTGAGTGGCATAGAAAATAGTTTCTAGTATTAGATACAGAAATATGTAAATCAACTAAACTCAACTGTATGATAATTGGCCAACACACCTCTCATTCCACAAGTATCTGGGAATCAAATGGTGACTGTCTAGGTGTAAATGCATCTCTAAATTAATTTTCCAATAATAGACAATCTCTAACAAACAGAAACTTGGAAAATAAACAAGCATAACGGCAGGAAGGATATTTTGTTTGTGATTTTAGTAAGTATGATGTTTTTTGTGTTTAGATGCTGTGGAATTTCATCTACCACACAAAGTATAACAAAAGTAAACTTTGACTAAGGTTTTCCCCACACACTGAGCTTTTGGTGTCACTACAAAGAAATTGTTCTAAGGGCAAAAATCTACTGTGTCTGTTTTATTAAAAAGGAATTCTGTTTTTTCCCCCACAGTAATTGCATTATCAACTCAGAGCATTTCACATCTTTATTCATATGTATTTCCCTATTTTGTGTGTATCTATATTTATATTTATATATTATATATAATTATATATACACACATATGTATATTTTTTTCTAAAGTTTTTAGTAACACAGAATTTCCATCAAGAGTGTGAAGAAATTATTGGGATACACTAAAATAAATAACAGTAAAGTAAAAATCATGATTCTTCCATGTAAACATCTACACTATATTCATAGATTATAGAACTAAAATGGTTCTTAGAGATGTTTTAATAAAATCCCTCTAATTCATAAAAAACTGCAATTAAGCAATTTGTACACTATTACATAATTAGCTATATCTACATCCAAAAAATTTTATATGGTGTTTTTTTAACTTTATATGGCATATAAAGCACTCAAATGGAATAAGAAACAAATTTCTGATGCTAAAATTCAATATTGTTTCCAAGATGAGATATTAGTAAAACATGGGACAACTAATGACAAAGCTGTAGAGTTCTCCCAATTTTCTTTTAAATTTGTTTGTCCCTAAGTTTTATCCTCAAGAGTATTATAGATTTTATAGGAACCCATAAATGTATAAACTGTATGTCCTCATGGCTTATTCTATTAAAAACTGAAATTATACTTCAAAATAAATAATGAAGTTTTCAGATATAAAGAAAACAGCAGTCAATCACACATCATAGATGTGAAAATGGAAATTTCTCTTTGTATTGAACTCTTCATGTAAAACCCTTCCACTTTTCATGTTTTAATCCACAGAGCAGAATCCAGAGAAAGCATTAAAATAGCACAGTGTGAATTACTGAAGAGTAGATAACAAAAAAAATGAAAATCACTTTACTAGGGCTAGAATTATTTAAGAATTTCAACTCTCTTGTCCCTTATTCATAATTTTGACCGCCTCTTTATGACAAGTGTTTGTGCTGATGAATTTAGTAATTCTAACTTCTTACACAGGCTGTCTTTTAGACATTATAACAGCACTGTTGCTGACATTAAGGTTACTGATACTCATTTCATTCCTATATATCGGGTCACATAAAAACTCACTGAGATATCTACATTATGAATAAGCATGGTAAGAAATGTGGACCTTGGTTGAAGATCATGGTAAAATTCTCTTCTTATAGGTCCATTATAGATGTACATCTGGTACATTAAAAACATTTGTAGCAATAGGTAACAACTCTTAATGCTTGTATCATACAGAAATTTGAAGGTATCAAGTGGTTTTTAAATGGCACTTGCATGGTTTGCAAGAGGACTAAAAAATGTATTTACTCTCAAATTGCTTAAATATCAAGGGCAAACTGGTTGGCAGATGACATAACAAATGTTAATTCCAGTCCTTTCTTCTCCCTTCCAACCCAGAATTTTCAGTGACGAGGTCTACGGGTGATGGGATAGTTCAATCAATAGTTATACCCGATCTCTGGCACTTAAATGTGAATTATTTCTTATAATAGAAATAACTCTTTTGGCAAAGATTGTGAGAAAATGGACATTATTCAAATACATTTTGGAAATAATTTTTGTGGGATTTTGGGGAGGATCCCATAGTTTTTTGACACTTAATCTATTGGCTTCCGTCTAAAATATTGGCACTTAAATGGTATTCTCATGTTAAGTCTGAAAACATAGTCTCTTTGCTTACACAAATACCTTTAAAAGAGGGTAATTAGTGACCAGTGGCTAAGAAGACCTCTGTGTTGAGAGGTTATGCTAAGCCTCTTGAAGATTCTCCATGTAAACAAGTCAGACCACATCACTCATTATCCCTCCTTTGTTTACTTAGAAAAAGGTTCAAACTATTTAATGAGAGGATTACCCATACTTCAACTCTATTGAAAAAGATTAATTGATATTTTCCTGTTGGAGGTTTCACCACTTGAATTTGGCTTCCACTCTCCTATTGTTATTGATGCTGTGATCAACAGAGCAAAGTTGCTTAAAGGTTATCCAAATTTCACAGCTTAACATTACTCAAACTAATTATATTTTTGCCTTGTCTCTTAGACCTTGAGTTCCAAGGACTGTTAATTTATCACTCAAAGAGACTGTGTTTTCAACTTTACTTGTCTGAATTGAAAATTATATGACTAAAATCTGGATACTTTGGACACTTTTGCTGACTATGTTATAGACAAAGTAGAGCACCTACTCAAAATGGAGTATTAAAACGTAGAGCCAAATTTCCATGTAAACCTAAAAATAATGAATTTTTTTCACTGCCATGTATATAGGAGATTTTGAAAGATAATTTCAATATCTTACCATCATCTTGGGAACACTATATGTATTAAAAAAAAAAAAAAGTCCTACCATTTTGAGATACAATGCTGTGATAGAAATCTTTACAAATTTTTCCCCAAAAAATGTGTGTATTATGGACATATGGCTGCATATTTGGATAACACCATTTGCATTTTTCAAACTTGCATTTTTTTTAAAGCACTAGCTTGGCTTTTGCTGTCAGAATGGCAAACTGCTAGTGTATTCATCTAAAATTCCTAGTTTAACTCTTTGTCACTTTAGCATTTTATGTAATGCTAATACGTTCACCTTTTCTTAAAAAAGTAATCTAATATGTTGGAGGCAGTAAAATAAGAAAGACTTTTCAAACCATAAAGTTTAATAATAGGAGGAGTCACATCATAGTGTGAAAAAAAAAGGATAGTGTCAAAATTTGATCTTAGAAAAAATGCTTCTGAAAATTACTGGGGGAAAAGAAAGCATGTTAAAATGATTTTACTTCAGATTAATTCCCTGGAAGGATTTGCAGTTTTTATGGTTTTCTAGGGTTATTTTGCAAAAGCAGTTTTAGTTCCTGAACATTTAAACATAACACACTAGAATATAGAACCCTAAAAAAATGATGATGAGAACATAAAGATGAAAAGAACACTAGCATTAGTAATTTATGGAGATTACACTCTCAAGTTTTCATTTGCTGTAAGCCCTCTAACAGAACATCTTTATATTTCTTTATTCCATCCGTAAATTCCTTTGTGATGTAATGTTAAAAATGAGGCATATTGTACACATGGCCTGCCACAGCATTTTAAGACATACTTACTTCAGTGTCCTCCAGCCCCCAAGGAGCAATTTTATTCAAGGGAATCAGGTACCCACTTACGGTTGAATAATTTACCTGTCTTACATAATTTATACATATCAAAAATTATGTTATCTAAAGAAAATGTTTTGACTTATAGATTAAATTTTATGTAAATTATACTTTCAAATCAACATTACCAATAATCTTTTATTTTCAGATAACTACCCTAAAGGTCCATGTTACATTTTCTATATATGTTAAAATATGCACTATTTTAAATTTTGCAATATTGTGCATATATTTGGACATATTGCAGACATATTTGGACATATTGTGGACATATTTGGAATATTTCAGTTTTTCTCTTAATTGACATACTATATGGCTACTTATATTCCCTAGCCACTTCAATCTGCTTCTTTTGAATTATGTTTTTGCAATGTGTTTATCTAATTATTACTTATTTATTAGTTTCAGCAGAAGTATTTAATTAATTAGCATCTGATGCAAAGATAAAAATAAATGCCAGCACGTAAATGATGCTATTGGAAAGGTACAAATTTTATTGGTCCTAATACCGGCAAATGCAGTTAACCTTATTGATTTAGTGGAGTACATTAAAACAACATAATAAAAACTATTTTACCACAAGGCACTATAATCTGACCACCGTGTCTGCTATTTTGCCTTCAAAACTTAAATGTATAGGCCAACATCGAACATATTGATTCTTTTAAATGGTCATCCTCTAATAAATATGACATTATCACTCCAAGTTCAGGCAGTTGTGTTAGGCAATTAGAGAGGAGAGATGTAATCAGAGGCAGTACTTTGAAAGATCATCTTTCTTTATTCTCTTCCTTTGAAGCACACAGAGAGGGCAACTGTGGAAGAGCAGTAACTGCTGAACTGGCTGTTACATAATCTGTGCTAAACAATGAAGTACTGATACTTCAAAAGTGATTATCTATCCCTTTAAATATTGAGGATGTCAGTACACATATACATTCAATTGCTATAGCTGAGGTGGTTCTTGGAGCTCATTTGTAAGGGAATTTTAAAAGTATATAAGAAAATGTCTTTAAGCATTACCTAGCAAATCCCTGGACACATATTTTCATTATTCCATATGTGGCAGACGAAATTACAGGAACCAAAGTAAACAAAGATAAATTAGAGGGGATTCCAGCTCGGAGTCTAAAGCTAGAGTACTTATGTTAACATCATTGGCACAAATTGTTACCTACTCACATAGAACTCAGAAAAAAAATTAAATGCAAAACAGACTGGTAGGTCTAATATAAGTTTCCAGTAGTTTCCACCCATGAGGGCTTCACCTGAGTTTCAACATTGTTGCCAAGGAGTACAAACCCACAAGCCACTGTTGGAAGATGTTAAAATATCATATTCTAATAATATATTTTAAAACAAAATGTACTTAATCTAGCTATTAAAAGGTATAACTTAAACAGAAGGAACACAAGACTTAAACAAAGCAGAAGACAGCTGTCCAGAAATTATCAATTGCTAAAGCACACAGACTGTGATTAAATTTTAATGCAGCTCTTAGGCAAAGATTTTGCTTATCAGAGAGAAAAAAATCCCACAGAAAATATTGTTATTGATTTCATCATTTTAGATGTAACTGATCCTTTAAGTAATTTTTCTTGCTTTCAGTACTACTTTTTAAAGTGACTGCTTATACTGGGCAAATCATTAGATGGGATGTTCATTTAAAATTCTAAGCCAAATGCATAAATTGTTCTCCAGTGCACTCAAAGTCACATCTGTTGAAAACAAAACACAGCATTCAACCCATTGAATAAAAACAAAACATAACTGTAGACTAGCTGGATAGTCAAATCATGTAAATTAAATGGCATTGAAAATGATATTTTTTATTGATTTTTTTCAGGGAACTGAGTCTTTGGAATTAAAATATATTGATTACCTTTTATGTAACCCAAATTAACAGTAAGGCAATTGGATCTGCTAGAGCATCATACTAGCTTTAGAGTCAGGGAATAGGGAATAAGAATACCTCCCCCCCCCTTTTTTTTTAACAAATAAAATGCCATGTTGGCTCTCTGGATGAAAGTACATGTAATATTTTATCAATAAAATTAATTATTAAAAATGAGAAATCATTATAGTCATACTTTATATTTTAGTGGACCATAATAATTCAACCACGTGTGGGACTATTAAGGTTAAAAAAGTTACTTTAATTAAAAATTGATTATGCATTTCAGAAATAAGTATACATTTAATTATATAATTATATGCCTTCATTTATTAATTCAGTAAGTATATATTGAAGGACAACTAAGTGCCAGACGCTAAGCTAGGCACCAGTGTGTATGTGTATATATGTATATGTTCTCATAATAAATGAGCCTGTATGGACTTGTGTACAGGGAATAAATATTGACTCGATATTTTTTTCTAATGCACATTGTCAAGTTTATTAATTAGTCAATCTGAAGTCATCTGAAAGATCTATATAATGCAATATCTCTTTAAAAGCCTACGTTTTCCTCTTTAGAAATATGGGACATACCTTTTAAACCAAGTGAGTTTTAATATGGCAAAAACATATGATCTAAATTTTCATAACTATCCTGCTTTGATACTTCTTAAATTCACATTTTATTACCTTATTTGCACTTGCAGCTATTAAGTACTGTCAATTGATTGGATTAATATTGGTCTGATTGGTCATTGGCAACACAGAAGAGCCAAACGGCTAAAACTATTCCTGTGTGTCCCAAACATCTGAAGATATAGATAGACACTGATACAAATATGAATATGAGATAATTGGTTGAATTTTTTACTCTTTAACCATGTGATGATGAGTCCAACTTTTAGTAATTCCAAGAACATTGTTTGCATATACTTATTTGTGTCCTCATTTAACAGAGGTCTAAGAAATTATACAATCTCATATGGGCTTACACAGAGCTAAAATAATTCATCTTCTAAACAAACAGTATCTATTTTATTTATACCTATAGTTAGTATTTTTTGCATATTTTAAAGTCACTAAGATGTTTTAATGTGTTGATGATTAACTAAATTCTTCCCAAAAAATCATTTTGCTTACTGATTAACCTACATTGATGAAGTCACATAAAACCCTTGGACAGTCAACACAGGCCACAATCTGAAAACCACCTCTTGGTTATATTGTTTGTCTGTTTGTCTGTTTGTGATGGGAAGGGAACTGGAGGAAAAAAAAAATTTAGTAGTATCTCCAACTGTGAAAAAAAATCTGGTTTAAAGTTTATTAAAAAACTGAGTTTTTGGTTAATATCATTTGTCACTGACATAGATAATTATCAACAGGGATATTAGGTATTTTGGATTTTCTAGTAATTATAGTGATACGGCATGTGCCTTCATTTACACTTTTACAGGAAGAAATGGTTCTTTTTGAACGTTAGAAATTCCAAAGTCAAACTTTTCATGTCATAAACATATACCCAGTTCAATTAGGGACATTTATCACTTATACTAACATTTTTCTAAACATCTGAAACTTCAAAAATATTATATTCACTTGGAAAATCTCAATTCTGTTTGCCAAAATCCTTCTGTGAGTTAAATAATGTTGAAAATACCTGTTTACCTAAATTACAGAAAGCTCTTAATCAAATACAAGGCCAATTAAGTCTGTTACTTAGATCTGCAAGGACCTCTTTTATAGCAGTGTCTAGTTCAGTGTCTCTGTATTCTCCGATGGCTGAGTAGATAGAGTACATGTAATCCCAGGGGTGAAAACAGCTACATGGCACACACCATTTCATTCTCCATGGCCTGGAAACATTCCATCACTTAGAATTCATGTTTTCACAACTACCTGCCTAATGTACTTTTGAAGTAAGAACACCAAAATCCCAGTTTCCTCAACATTTCTATAATCAGAAGAAATTCAGACCCCTTATTTTTCCAAAATGAACAGAATCCAGTGTGGTTTTGTTTTTTGTTTTGTTTTGTTTTTTACCAAATGTTGAATGTTAAGGAGACAAATGAATGTTCAAAACAGATCAAGTTTACAAGTTTAAGTTATTTGGAACTCAGTCAGCTCATCTTTCTTGCCTTACCAGATGTCTTTCAGTATCATTTATTATAAAATTGTGTGTTTCTGTATCACTTGTTAAACTTAGGATCCTAATTCCCCTTTTACCCTTATTCACTTCTGCTTTACCCAATTGAGACAGTCATTTTTACTATTATTTTAATTAAACTTAAGTCATTTTTTTTAAAGATTTTTATTTATTTATTTGAAAGAGAGAGAGACAGCAAGAGAAGGAACACAAGCAGGGGGAGTGGGAGAGGGAGAAGCAGGCTTCCCGCTGAGCAGGGAGCCCAATGTGGGACTTGATCCCAGGACCCTGGGATCATGACCTGAGCTGAAGGCAGGCGCTTAACCACTGAGCCACCCAGGTGCCCAAACTTAAGTCATTTTTGCCATAGATTTAATTTAAAATAAATACATACATATGTTCTGGGTGCTAGTGATGAGACACAAATTGAGGGAAGTAGAATTAGATAATTTCTTGATTGCTAATTAAAGCCCCCAAACAGAGACCAGCTATTCTCTACTTAAAGAAAAAAGAAAAAGAAACCTCAGCAGATCACAAATCCTTGTTTTCTGTAGTTCTTGAATTTAATGCTTTATTGAAAAGATGGTGCTTCAAGTTCTCTGTGAGTGTGCTATTGGTGGAAGTAAAAATGAGGTATTGTTTTCTGTCTTCCTATCAACACAATCAACCTATCGAGGATGAATCACACTACATGATCACATGGCCCTCTTGAGCTCAAGGATGCAAGCGTGGGAGATAAAATGAAAGGACTTGTGGGTGGCATCATTCAACTTTCTTCCCCTTCCTGGCCATTGTATCTTTCTCTTGAGTTGATTTTCATTACATGAGCTCTATAAGTTGAAGCCCGTATCATTTGAGGGGCTTTGCTAACAGTAATAATATCTAACACTTTGGAACAGCATTTGTTATATGTTGTACTGGTACTAATTCATTTTATTCTCAAAACTTAAAAATTGTCCTATTGTGACTTCATTCCCATTTCTGGGAAGCAAACCATGTGCCTGCAGTCAGCACGTGATGTTTCCAATTTCAAAATTACATGTTAATTCTCACAGGGTGAAATTTATGAGAAGCAGCAGAGTGGACTTTTGAGCATGAACTTGGGAATTAGACATATTTGTGTAAGAATCTCTCTGCCATTCATTACTCCTTCCATAACCTGCAGCAACTCCTTTATCCTTCCTATGTCTCAACTACCTCATATGAAAAATGGGCAGAAAAATATCTTCTGAGATTATTGAGAGAATTTAATGAGATAGTATATTGAACGTGCTTGGCACTGTGTCTACTATGGGGTTAAATACTGAATATTATTAATAAACACGATGGCATGGAATGGAAAACTACATGACATTCCATGTTTTATCCTAACCTTTTTCACATTTCCAAATTTTTTCATTCATGGGGGATTGCAGGCTAGGAGAAATGAAACTGATAGCTTGAAAGGAAGTCACACCCTTCAGAGTGGCCCAGAGCAAAACTAGAATACCATCAGATCTTAAGAAATTAACATATAGACATGTTGTAGTTTTCAAGCTGTCACTTTGGAGTTTAGCATTTCCCCAATGACATTAGTGCAATTGTTCAGCCAAGAGTTTTAATACATTTTCTCTTGTTTTCCTCTTCCCTTTTCTTTTCTTCTTCCTTTTTCTTTTCTTTTCCTTTTTTTTTTTTTTGTTTTGTTTTGTTGTTGTTGTTGGTATGCAACATTGCCTTTCCTCTCATTGTGAAGACATCCATTTGGAAAGCAAGTAGAGATCGTTTTCACGAAATCCTTTTATGCCTTTTAGATTTAGGAAATTTCTCTTCTTCAAACTCTCCCTAAGATCCATTAGTTTGCAGTTTCTCTACAAACTATTTTAAGAGTTACTAGTATCATTTTTGCATGTCTTTCAGGAAGGATTTGAGTGGTCATAATTGTGGGGTGTTTCTGTTTTTTGTTTTTGTTACTAGGACCTTAATCTTTTTCTCTTTCCCTTGTTACAAAGATTATTGAAAAACAGCAGGTCTGATCTTTTCTTTTCTTTTTTTTTTAAAGATTTTATTTATTTATTTGACAGAGACAGTGAGAGCAGGAACACAAGCAGGGGCAGTGGGAGAGGGAGAAGCAGGCTTCCTGCTGAGCAGGTACCCTGACGTGGGGCTCGATCCCAGGACTCTGGGATCATGACCTGAGCCGAAGGCAGCCGCTTAATGACTGAGCCACCCAGGCGCCCCGAAAAACAGCAGGTCTGATCTTTTCAATAGCATTGAATGCATCTTTGAAAGCTAATACTTTATATTGTACTAAATGATAGTGCTCTTTAAAATTGGATGCATTATGTTGTAAATAAGGTTAAATACAAAGAATCAAGATTTTAGGAATCCCAGGGTCTCGTTACGTTAATCTCAAGTCAGATACTCTTTTATGAGAGAGCACAGTAGTTTAATGGGCATTTATTGATTTAAATTAAATTATAACTTTGGAGACAGTAACTTGCAAACTTAAAACAGTCATATGATATTATGAATTACATCTTATGCACATTAAGAGATCTTAAAGCAAGGAAACCAAAGATAGAAAATATTGGTTCACATTTAAAACCACAATAAGTGTGAATATAGCCTCAATTTAATAAAAATGTATAATGCAACTTGCCTTGGGTTAAATGTCTTACAATTGCTCTTGGAATGGGCACTTGTTTTCCCATTATTGGTCACTTTAATTGACTTACGCTCTAGTTTTCTCATTTAAAGATCACTTTATAGTATTGGGTGCTCTTCATCTGAGTGATATGTTCCACTCCTGCCTGGTCCAACAACACAACAGTTTACATATTTCTGAACTTGATCCGAAAACTGATTTAAAAATCCATATGGACAATCCAATTTATCTGAAAATATATACACACAAGTCTGCTCAGAGGTGGCTAAAATAAAATAAATTTCATTTTAGGAGACAGGAAGGAAGCCGAGACAAGAAAGTGAAGATTCTGAAGTAAATGGGTACTTGCTTTGACCAAGATCGAAACCCACTTCTCCCCAGAGAATTTTAGAAGAGGGCATGGAAGACAAGCATTGGAAAAGTAGAATATTTGTGCTTTTATTTCTGGCGAACTGCATTAAAAATTCAGCAAAACGGGGGGATCAGTTTACATTACTCTTCTTGTTTCGCATGTATCGACTGACAGGTGCTGTAAACATACATAGACAAACATGGTCCTATGCTAGCAGTGCTCCAGTGACTGAGGGAAGACAGTATTTAATCTCCCAAAGTGATCACACTAAGGACTTTGCAGGCACACTATGCTGAGATTGAAGAAGAGCCCACAAATATCCGATTTCCCATAAAACTACAGGAGCTTACCTTTCAACTTTGGTTCTCAAGAAAATCCATCCAGAGAGATAGTCTTGTTCTGGCAATAAGTTACTAAGGTAGAGCAATCTTCTTCTGATTCTGGAGACTTGACTGGATCCCTTACTGGTACTTTTGAAATAACAGTAGCAGAAAGAACCCAAGAGGCACCTTGGTCTTCTGCTTGTCTTGCTTTGCTGGAGGTAAACCACCAATCCACATGCCTTTGAGTTCACTAAGGGTAGAACCTGGTGGACCTTGGCTTTGACATCAGAACTGATATTTAAAACATTGATTCATTTGTGTTTTAGAGATGCCATGGTAAATAAATTATAACTTTATATTGAAGACTAAGAGGCTCCTTTTCCTACACTATAGGCAGCGATTTGGCTGAGATTGTATCATTCTGTGATACTATCACAACTACCTTTTTTCTCACTTGAATTGTACTTTTGGCTGTCATTTGCGCTTTTGAATAAAGGTTTACATTAGTGGAATATATCATAATAGCCTATCTCCTTTTCTTGAGTTGATATACAAATCAAAAAGAAACGATAAGGCCAAGACTTCCTTTGTCCTTGGAAAAGTATGCCATCTGCATTTAGCTTATGATATTCAGCTGGGAACAAAATTCTAGCATAAGGAAGTCGTTAATACAACCCTCAAGTTACACTGTAAATTCGAAGTACTTTAAATGCCTTATGATAGTCAAAGCCAGTAAAATCGACCCTGTATATTTTTATTTCATCTCTGTTGGATCATATGATATTTAATAATTGGTTCTGGCACCTCGTTGCAAATTATTATAACTTTGAGATTCAACAGTCCTATTGAACATATGGGCAGCACAGCCTCAGAACATATATATGATACAGCCTCACAAGAGGACCTTCTGTCTTGTTTTCCTTAGCTTGGAAGGGTCAGGTAAATTTTGTTGTATCGTCATGTGCTAAGATTCCTCAATCTCTGTTTTGCAGGGTAAATGCTTAATGGAACTGATTCCCCCCCCCCCCCTTAACTGTGAACACTTCCTTTGCAAAGCCAAAAGAGAAATTCATGCATCTGGGATGCAGTTTACTGGGCTCTTACTAAAGCAGTTATAAAGCTATTCCAGTATCAGTGCACAAGTATTCATCAACCCAGAATAGTTTCTATTACTTAGTGCCATATTGTATCCTGGCTTAGCTGCGAACTATGAGAGTTTCTGGAGTCAGGACCTTCCCATGGTATTGAAAGCATATGATGATTCTTCATTAATCCTGGAGAAGAGGGAAAGTTGGCGATAAAGTACAGTGACCCCAAGAAACCTTTCATACAGTTAGACATTCTCCCTTTAGCATTTCTTTCTTCTAGCTCTGCTCACAGTAGCACCCTGAGACAGTATTAGGAAAAGCATTTCCACATCAACAGCCCATTAAGGTTATTTTCAATGTTCCTGCTGCTTTGCCTCTATATCTAGCCTGTGTGCCTTGATTTGCTCTTGTATTATTTCACGTTAATTGCCATATTGTTTATTGCCATATTCAAACACACCATAATATGGGCACAGTGGCAATAATTACATAGTAAGCTGTGCTTACTAAAAGATGTCAAGATGGGTAGTGGTGGGTGAGTGGGTGGGGTAGCAGAAAGTTATGATTTATACCTTATGGTGACATTGTGGAACAGAGCTGGTTCAATTTCTCTTGATTTCACTGTTAATGCCTAAAATTAATCTCTCTGTCATATAATTATTCATTACCAAGACTACTAAGCTAAAAAGTTCAAGGAGGTGGGGGCAATGATTAATGGAATTTTTCAAGCATTTATTTTACTCTTGCCACTGCAATATTACATTTTTAAAATTGACATCTGGGTGGACAAGAAGTAGCCATATGCAATGTTAATAATCCTCACTCATTTTAAAACTCCTGTTTTCTTTACAAATTTTTTTAAAACAAGAAATACTTTTTTTATACCTATGCTTGCGTGCATGCATATTTGCTCTAACTATGCATACAAGGCATTTCGAGGCTCTGGAATAGGATTCCCTCTTTGTCGTACTTAGAAAAATCCACCTCTCACTGAGCCATCCTACCCTCCTACACCACACGGTTACTGAGAATCTTCTTCACAATTAAGTTGTCACTTGGTCTAGACAATACCAAGAATCGTCCTAACCCTGGTGAGCCGCAAGTCAGAGTCATGCTTGATCCTGGTTGACATACTGGAAGTTGAAATCCTTTTCATGTCAGTTGAAAATATCTTTTACTGCCTGCCGATTCGCTTCTGATCCTGGTCGGCTTGCTTGGCATCATGTATGCCAGTAGGTGGAGTGCTTGCTAACAGTAATTGAATATACAGAACTTGAATTTAAAGTAAGTGGAAACCACTTTTCTTGTGATAAACTGCTAAAACCATATTTACACTGAACTCTTTCTATGGATATAATTAGTTGAAAAAAAAGTTACAAGGGCAAGGTTGAGATGAATGCAGGACGATAGTTACATGGTAGAGCACAGAGAGGCAAATTGTGCCCAAGAGGATCAACGCATCATATGGTGTAAATCCATGTAAAGGGGCACTTTTTCAAACATTCAACTGAATTTGATTTGGAAAGTAGACCTTAGTCCCTCTTTAAAAAATTCGGTATTTCTGCTGTCCAAAGAAGAAACTAGCCTTGATTAGCTGTACGTGAAAAAGCTTGAGCAACAGAGGATTAATTACTTACATGTGTTAATAATAGTCATAGTAAATTCAGCATCTTTGGAAAGAAAAGTTGCGAGAGATGCCTCCAAAATAAAGTGTAACTTTCCCATAAGAGTGTCTTGTTTTCCTTCAGAAGAAGGGTTTCAAATGTATTTAAAAGCTGCAGCTTGAGACTTGCTAACTACATCACTCTAAATCTATCTATATCACACCTAAAGATGTTAAAGCAACATTTAGAACTCCAAGGAGAAAACAAGCAACAGAATTTAGAAAGCAGGAACCACATGGAAATAAGAAAAATCTTCAGTCGTTTTTTAAGAATGTGAGTTATATGATGTGAAGTAGATGAAAATGCAAGAGTTTAAAAAAGAATCTCTTGTTCCATATCAGGAAGACTTACAGATCTGATTTCATGGCACGCAAGTGCTGAAGATCTCTATGGCTTGCAAATACCATTTCGTCTAAAAGGACTTCAGAGCAAATAATTGCACAGTATGCAATGACAAACACTACTAAAATAGTGATCACTTCCCCTTTATTTAACTTTTTTATTATAAAAATGGTAAACTCTCTTAAATATAACTCCGTGAGGACATTGTTGATTTTTTTTTTTTTAAATTGTGTCATCATGTTCTCAGCTCATATTAAATTTTGGACAGATTTGTGTTTCAAATATATGACTTTTTTTTCACTTTGGGTTGGAATTGAGGAATGGAGGGGAAGAGTGAGCACTGCTAACTGAATTAATCAGCCAGAGCTTTATGTGGTAAATAACTCTTTGAAGCATGCAATAAATAGCTTTACTAAACCCAAGCAACTGCTTGCCATTCACTGCCTTTTCAAGCAATATCAATAGCAAAATTGAACTCCCTCAGGCCAGAAAAAAGGGAGGGGGGAAGAACAGTTACTGTTCATTTAAAATAATAAAATAATATATTTTCTATTTCTCATCTGAAGGGGAAAAAGCATGTTCATTTCCCTCAAACCATGGAATCTGGCTCAGAGATTAAAGTGGCAAACTATGACCGGAACACAATCTAGATCTCTTAGCCAAGAAAGAGAGCTTTGGGAAATGTATCTGTTATTTGCTTTTGATTGGAGAAGCAGTATGAATATAGGCGTATTCGAGTTCCAAGGCGAATTGTGTGGTCGTGGGCTAGCCTATGAAAGAACTGTAAAGGAGTTCTGTTAAGAAATGAATACCTTTGTCTCTATCTTTCTCCATGTTCGTTTATTCGCTCAGGTTCTACAAGTATCACTGCATACTTAGCATATTTTTATTCCTCTCATTTAAAAAAAATGAGTGCACTCCTTTTTTGTCAGTTGTTATTCATTTTACCTTGTTTTGTTTGCTTCACTATGTTACTTCCCCTTAGATGTTGAACCATGTCATTCTCGGTCAGTGTTCATCCCTTGATAGTGAGTAGGCAAGAGACTTTACTGAGAAATAGAAAACGTTAGCCTCTGATCTCACCAGGATTATATTCCCTCTTAATAGAAGCTGTTGATAGATCCTGAACAGCTCCACACTTGGGGTGTTGACTTGTAGAATGAAATCCTCTGCACACAAGCACAGCAAAATATTTTGGTGAAAAGTAATTATCAGAAATAGTGACACTAGTAGATTAGTTAACTACATTTCAGCATGAAGCTTGAGTTACCCCTGCCCATTCTTGTTCCAGACCCATCTGAAATCAGCAATTCAGCTTAATGATGTCACAACATTTGCCAGGCTGTGGGCACTGAAGAGAAGACACAGGATTGCTCCCACTGCATGAGGTTCCCCTCCTTTCCCTCTACGCAAACAGCCCATCTGTCTCACTTCGCCCGGAAACTGTTATCTTTGAAACATCATTCTATTATTATCATGGTGGTTCTTTAAAATTGGTCCCTAACTTTGGATTTTGTTTTGGAAATCAGGTTTCCCAATTCTCTCAGATCTCATTGGCCCATTTAAAATGTTGATAGTAATAGGCCCTGGAAGCAGCTCATCTCACTAAAGAGCTCAAATACCATCTATTTCCATTCACTTACTAGAGGATAACCTTTTGTGAAATACAGATAGCTTACTTTTTTTTTTAATCACAACAAAGAATCCAACCCCTCCCAACCTCTAATATTTTTCAAAGTGTGAATTGAAGAGGACTTAGAGACAGATGGGTCTGGATGATCAAGTTACCTGTTATAGCAGCACATCTGCCGGGGCAGTCAATCACTGTGATGGCTCTGACAGGTCGATGGAGCCTGAGCAAGATCGGCTAATGCAGACAGAAGAACGGCTGGGGAAGGGCAGACCTCCTGCCTGTCTCCTGGGTTTGGCCGGTCTGAAAGCTGTACTTGAATTTGCTCTGGTTAAAATTCTGTCTGTCTACTGAGCGATGATATTAGATGAAAGATTTGGGCTCCTAATTTTTTTAAAGCCAACATATTGAACACATATGATTGGGAATGAGTCGATTAGCACTTTCAAGCTGTCAGTCAATATTTGGTCGTATTTAGGGGACAGGGTGGGGAGTGTGGGGTGAATAAGATTAGGAAATGGAGAGGTAGGAGATAGTTTCAAAACTGCATTTTCCC